>NC_133389.1:153430396-153733426 GCF_047511655.1 Castor canadensis | reverse complement strand
GCTAAATATATTATGGAGACAAGGGGCAAATTTTGAATGCAGTCTGAGGATCAGGTAGTCGCACTCTATCAATGTCAGCTGATGTTGATAGTTACACTGTGGTAATAGAGGACAGCATTTTTTTTCTTAGCAATTACCATTCAGGGGTAGTAGGACAAAAGCTCAGAAACTCACAGGAAAAGAATAGTCCTTTCGCTGTGCTTATTTGGCAAGTTTGTGGTTATCCCAAAATTTAAATTAAAATTTTTTAGTTAAAAACAAAGAAGATAATGTGTAAAAAGCAACTGTCCCACACATGCACAAGGTCATTCGAGAACAAGGCCAAATTTGCCAGTGATAGCTAAGGTACTCTTTCCCTCCCCCAAGAAAGCACTGTGAGATATTTTCAGTCGCTGAGTATCAAAGGTTTATTCTTTAACTCCTACCACTGCTAAACTCTGTTTCATCAGTGGCTCTTCTTAAACCAGTTTTTATTTCACAGAAATTTTTTCCTTTAATAACACATTTTGAAATGTTCACTATTACAGATGAGAATGGTTCAAAGTATAGGGGCAACAAGGCTAAGCAGGCCACCAGGAAGGCTGTCCTCCTCACCTTCACCCCACACAGAATGGAACACCTCTGCAAAGTATGCCAGGTTGCCCAGCTGGCTGAAAACAGAGAACACCACACTTGATTCAAATTACAAGTTCAGTACTGTACTGTACACATCCAGCATTACACATGCTTAAAGTAATATAAATATATATAGTGATACATCAGATCTTACTTTTAAAGTAAACTATAAGCATAAGCAGGCAACTACCAATTTAAAACTTCCAAATAATCTCATTTTACTTAAAAAATTATTTCATACACATTGGCAGCTTCAGAAGCTTTGGGCATGTGGACAGAAAGTGGAGAAACTATTCCAGCTCAGAATAAACACATGTCACATGTATTTAAGAAGCTTTCTAATCAAATCATTTTATAAAGAAGACTTTCTTAAAGGGCTAGGGACAGTTTCCAAGCTGCATGGTTTCTAGGAGAGGCAATTGTACTGAGTACTTCCTCACAGATCCTAGAGGTTCAAATGTAGGGAGATTTATTCTGATTCTCAGGGTGACTCCAGAGTCTGGGACAAAGCAGCTAATTGTCCCTGGCTCAGTGGAGTCCCTTCTCAACCCTAGAATTCCATGCTGGCCAGGCTCATGGGGACAATTTTAATCTATTAAGCCCAGAGGTAGCATGGCTGCAATTTGGCAGCCACCTCCAGTAACTGCAGCTTGTGGGCTAAATGGATAATTTTTCTTATCCCAGAAGAATGCTTGCCAATTAAACATGATCTTGTTTGTTTGCAATTTTCATATGATCTACAAAAATAGCCAAGTTTGTGATTAATAGCACCATGAGAATGTAGAAAACAGGATAATAAAATGAAGTTGCTTTTGATTCTGGGTAAATGTTTCCTACCACTAATGTCAACAAAGTAAAACCATTTTAACTGAATTTGGGGAAATATGATACCTTTCAGAGCAAAAAATATGCCTGTAGGAAGAATATGAACAAATTATAGTCATTAGAGTGTGTGTATATATATATATATATATATCTATATATATATATGCAATTTTGTTGAGAAGCAGAGGAAAAAATACAGACATGGGTCCCTATTCAGAGTGACTGAAGCCTGTCAAGCAAACATGTAGAAATATTTTAAGAGGAAAATTGAGGCAAAGAAAAGCATCTAAACCCTTAATAGACCAGTCAACTGATGTTCAGAAATTGGAAGAGAGTCCTGTGTTAGTACTAATATATTAGTGCAGCATAGTTACATCAATATCTCAGAGATAAAATACCTATGGTTGTAAAGCATCTCCCTCTACTGTCTAATTTTAAAAGGAATGCTCATCCCTACAGAAAGAAGAGGTAGTCTGTTTGTAAAATGAGGACAGATGCTGGCCCTGGGTTGCCCATTTGCTTTGCACATTAATCTGTTGGCATCTTTTAAAATATTTTTGTAGATGTGTTTGTTTTACTGGCTGGTATATTACTAGGAGCAGATGCAGAGAGAGGGGGATTCTATCCCAGTGAGGTCTGTTTGTTGAGCACACATGAGTTGGGCCTTCTCTAAGACTAGTTGCAAGAGGGTATTTGTTTTTAGAGAAGTCAGCAATACTGAGGCAGTCTGTTGAAATCCCTATTGCCTGGTAGTCACTGGTCCAGATTGAACAAAACACCAGCAGGAGATGTATGTAGTCAAATCAAGTCAGATGTTCTGCAGTCCAGAAAATGGAATTTCTCACTTCAAGTCTGGGGGAAACTGGCCAGTATCTGGGTACCAGAGAGTTTCAGATTATGAGGTCACATCTGTAAGAAAAATTTAGCATCAATTCTTTTAAAGCTCTCCATGTGCCAATTCCCTTCAACAAGCTTTCTTCTTTTGCTCTGGTACACACATTCACACCCACACAGAGACACATACCATCTGAACTCATCTTTATGCTTCAAGAACACCAGTTCCTCATTTACCATGAAATTTTACCTAGCCTACTGCTGACACCTATAATAGTCATTATCTGAATGCTTCACTTTGAGTCATCTGCTTCTGGCTCCAGCTGCCACTCGAGGACAATGCCACAAATGCTGACTGCTCCAATGCTATAGAACCACTGTGCATTACTCTGCTTTTCTGTCTCCCAGCTTTCTCTGAAGACTTGAGAACAGACTCATCTCAAACACAGGGCCTAGCTTGGGATAGGGGAGAGGTAATCCCACTGGCAGGCAGCTCCAAACCTGTGGAAATGGAACCAGTAGAGAAGTGCCTCCATTTGCTATCCTTCAGAGCAATTCTGGGAGACCTCTGTACACTTGGCAGAGGTCCTATGAAATTAGACCCTTGTGGCTTAGAGCTGACACCTTGATAATGCACCCCAAACCATCCACTTGGTTTTTTCTCCTTGCCTGTCTCCCTCCCTCTCTTCCCTCTCACCACTTCTTCCTGGGATCACCTCCCAAATGAACTACTTGCACCTAAATCCTTATCTCAGACTCTGCTTTTAGGGATCCAAACTAAGACAGAGCCCATTGTTATGAGAATAATGATTGAGATAAAATTTTTTTCAGTAGCAAATTAATGAAACAAAGCTCTTTACAAAGCTAAGGGATTAACTGTCTGGAAAGCCAAGGGAGTCACTGAACACTCGGCATTGATTTCTGTCATCTAAAAGAGGAGGAGATGGATTGAAAGTGCGTTTTTAGCTCCCTTCCATGTTGTTATTCTTTGACAATACAAGCTACAATTGAATGGTAGCAAAGGTGCAGTTGCTTTTGTCACTTTGCATACTTCACATCACTCTACTTCAAAGACATAAGACATACAAATTATCCACAATGGATGCTTCATACTTTCTGGATGTTTCTCAAATGCAACATCACCCCATTTTAACTCTCAACAGAATAGGCCAAAGTTCTTCCTGACTGAGCCAACCAAGTTTTCTAAACTTGCACACTCTTTACATCAAAACAATTGAGCATCTTCATCAAGTTTTCCTTCCTACCCACACCTCCGCCTCATAGCATCAGCTTAGATCTCTCTTCCAAACCTCAGTCTAAAATTCCCACCCATCCACACAGTCCCCACAGTGCTTCACTCAGCAACCTGTGTGTAACTGATAGTCAGTAAATGTCTATTGCAATGACGTAATGAGCTTATCCACAAGGACTTAGAATCATCTCAATTTTTCACATATTAATGGAAAATGGCCTTGGTAAAATTGTGGCCTATGAACTTTTTGTTTAATTTCAATAGTGATTTACAAACATTGTTCTGAATATACTGCAGAGGGCAGAAATTCAGTTAAAATGAAAATCCAGATTTTCACAGAAAATACTAAAATTAGGCCTTACAGACATTTTTCTTTCTTTTAAAAGAAAAATAATCCAGGCTTGACATGAAGAAGCTTCTTCCCTACACAAACTCCCAAACAGAGATGTACCTGCGAGTCTCGGTTTTTTAGCTGTGTTTACTGCTGCCATAAACATATATTCACTATTAGGATCATGTGTGCTGGATCCATACTTCTGAAAGAGAAAAGTAAGAAACAGGATTTGTCATCGCTCTTTCCCATCTTCATGGCTGTTTTTTGACTGTTTTCTGTTCTTTAATGAAGTAGTAATGTATGACAAAAGTGTAAACACTGGACTCAGGCTCCTTAGTATAGGCTCAGTAGGAGAACAACATGCAAAAGGCTGTCAATAAAGAACTTTCTGTGGAACTTCCTTCATGTTTGCCTTTATTACACCTTCCCCAATAAGCTTGGATTGTGGGCCCTATCTCATTCTCTTCCCAATTTGCCTGCTTTTCAAATTTTAGTCTGGCACAGATACACAACAGTGTCTGGCCAATGGCCACAGGTGCAGGCACTTGAGTACTAGCATACACACACAATAGGCAGAATGATGTAAGCTCTTGGATTGACAGCCTGCAATATGAATATCTAAAAAAGAATGTCCCATGACACAGATTTTTTTATGTCCCTGTTGTTGTTTTATTATTCTGAATAGATTCTCAGTAGTTGTTTAAAGCAAGGAGTAGAAAAACATACCATGTAAAGAAGCTAGCAATTTCCTTCTCAGCTACCACTGACACCTTATAAGACTTTCTCACCAATTTTTTTCAACTTACCAATTAAGTGAAATTTATAACTAATTATTTCATCTTTTCCCTGACTCTTAGGAAGATTAGATTCAAATATGCAGCCCACATTTTAATAATTTTTAAAAATCAGAGGCATACTTCTATGTTTTAACCTCCCTCTTAAACCTTTGTATGCCCTTAGCCCCAATATCCTATCTTTTGAGAATAATAGTAATAATAAAAATAGCATATCTCTGGAAGCCATGTAATCATTTTTTGAATAAAGTAGTTATGAAATAAATAAATAAATAAGCTCTGTTTTCCAAATTATTAGTTTAATTAGTAGGTATGTCTTGGGGAAAAGCAATTGTCTACTTGTTGATCAAATTACTCTTGGCAACAGTTATGTGCATTTTTTGACAAGTAAATAACCACTCAGAAAAGCAGATGCAAGAAAAGATAGAAGTTGCTCACCTTTTTCATCAGCCAGAAAACAAATATGCATCCCAAACTGTACACTACAACAAAAGCTGCACATCCTATGGGTAACCAAAATTTCAGCTGGCAACATAGCTGTGATTCTGGGTTGGAAAAGAGATACATTAATGAAAAACTCTGAGAATTAAATCTCCTTTATCAGTGCTGAATCATGGATTCTTTATAAAGTTTAAAGGAGCTGATTAACCAAAACATTCTTTCATTACAATGATGAACTGGTGAGTAACATTCCCTCAGTATTACAGCAAGAATCCAGAAACTCAAACTTAAAAAAATTATGCAAGTATCTTCACAATAGTGGTTGTATTTTTGCAAAAGACTAAGTAAGAAAAGTAATGGTATAAAACTATGATTTTCAAACACATCATTTCATTCCACAAACCCAACACAAAACCATTTTGTACCTTAGGTGAATAGAGGTAACAGTCACTAGGCCACGAATCTGGGTGTTAATAAAGATAACATGACCTAATTCTAGCTCAATAGTCTATATGACTAAATTGCAAATTAGCAATAAATACCAATTATTATTAATAATAAATCATCCCATATATATTTCATTAAAATGATTTTCTATCAACTACACCTAAATGAGCTCCAGCACAAAAGATACTACTTGTTAAACTGTTTTCATTAAGGAGAAAAGTTGTCAGAATATGTACGTAGTCTTAAGCCCCAAAGATGAAAGCAATGTCTTACCATAAATATGCAAATATTCTCCACGAAGAATCTTTACTTGAAAAGGAGGAGGATCAAAAATTGATAGGTTGCAGAAGTAATAGCTGCCATGGGAACTATCCAAGTTATTTAGGAAAAAAGAGACACTGTTGTTGGATAACTGAGATTGACATAACTTCAGATTCTTAATGGACACCATGTTTCCACTTCCCTTGGTCTTAGTGAGATCACAGAGCATTTGTTTTCCTTTCAGCAACTGCATTTTAAACTGCTGGACAGTCTCAGGGTATTTGCATAAAATTTGTACTCCTCCATTGTGAAATGTAAACATCTCATACTTGGGGGAATCATTGCTTTCTCCTGGATAAAAAGAAAGAAAGCAAAGCAAAAGTGACATTCTGTGAATATGTTGCCCTAATTATCATATTTAAACATAAAACCCTTCTCTTCATAAAGTCACCTCTATTATACCACAAATTTCATATCCAAGCAAACAAGAACAGAACATGACAAAATGTTAAGACTGTGTCCTAGAAAAAAATCTAGGCAGAAATGAGAAATGTGCTTGTCATACATGAACATGTAATATATTAAGTATTAAATAACATTTTTATATAGTACGAATCAAATCCTTTTATAGCTCCCACAATGAGGACAGAGGGTAAACAAATAAATGTGTGGTGATATCCAGTAATCAGGCTAGGAATGGAGTCTTATTTGGATAAACGTAGTGGAGTTGGGGTGGTTTATAATATTCATTGGTGGGTTAGAAAATGGCCCTTCAAAGAGGTAACTTTAAAATTGACATTGAAGCAGAGAATCCCTTAGCTGAACAAGGAGCAATATGGGAGGATATTAAGGCGGGGGTGAAGGGGAACAATTTAGGGTTGATGTTAAAATTGAATGATTATTTATAAATACATATTTACATTAAACCCTCCAACTAAACAGTAAAAGAACAGATCAATTATGTTCAAACAAGACAGCAATGTGTTTTCTTTGAACCTCATTCACAGAGAACTAAATCAAGAAGTGATGATAATAGTAAGTCCCAGATTTTTGCCTATTTTTTCATTTTTTAAATAAACTTTAAACTCATAGGAACCCATGTTGTTTTTGTGAGCTATGTAGAGATCACAGGAGAAAAAGATCACAACCATAAATGCTGAACAAAATGTCTAAAATATTAGAGGGATTAATTAACTCAAAAGAGGAGAAGTTAGCAAGATAAATGTAAAAACAGACCTAGAACCCACAGAGATGAGCAATAACTTAGAAACTATTTTTGCTCTGAGAGAATCTGTGGTTCTCCCAGGTCAAATATTTGCTTCTATGTTTTATCTCTCAGATTCTGCAAAGTGGGAAGTTCAGTAGAAGATTCTCTCCAATAAGCCTTGTTTCCAAAGAGTCACATACGTGGACACAGGTAATCCAAAAGTAATTCACCCTCGTGCAGATAAAGCTCACTTCAAATCACTTCAATAGTCCAGAAAGTCTTAATCCTTGAGTTTTATTGAAGATGACCTTGGACTGTCATAACCTCTCATTTTTAAAAGTAAAATGCAGGTCTGGTACAGTGGCTCAAGTGGTAGAGCACCTACCTAGCAAGTGTGAGGCCCTGAGTTCAAACCCTAGTACTGCCACAAAAAAAAATGCAGTCTATTTCAGGAAGAAAACATTTATATCTTAGGTGTCAAATGAAGCTGCAAATAATATTTAAATATAAAGATGAGCACACTATCAAAAATAATGAGACACATAAGGCAAAGGCAACCACAGAAGCAATACACTACAGAAACAAACTTACAAACAACTTACATCTTTGAATTATCAGATCCCCAAAATAAAACAGTTAATTTTATTATTCAAGGAAATAAAAGACAAACTGATAATAATATCTGCAGAGCATAGGAACTGTTTTGAATTCAACTAATTTGAAAGAGAGTCAATTAGAACTGGCAAAAGAATGTACCAATTGGAATTAAAAAGTCAATGGATCAATTTAAAGGCATATTAGACAAGACTCTAGAGAGAAGAGGTTAACTAAAAGGTAGATTAAGTGATTTATTCAGAACGCAGGACCAATCCACAGATTCAAAACTCCCAACAAACCTAATGCAGGTTTTTTAAATGTATATATATAACTGGACATATCTTAGTAAGAATCTTAAAAGAAGTTAGAGAACCGATTACCTTCAAAAAGAAGCAACTATCAGACTAGCAGGTAATGTCAACATCAGCAATAAAGGCCATAATACAGTGGAATTAAGTACTATATCTTCAATGTGTTGAAAGAAGCTATCTACCAACCTAGATAACACATTGTCTAGGAAGATATTTACAACTTTTGATAAGTAAATATTGTACATGTTGTGATTTCTTGCATAGTCACTAAAAGAATAGAAATAAAACATATAAGTTAAATGAATATTACAAAATTCAATCTAATGTTTTGTCTACAGGGGGAGAGAAAGTTCAGATCAGAAAGTAAAGTACAGAGTGGAGTGTCTTCTGTATGCTGACCATGTTTTATTTCTTGGCCTGTGGTGGTTAGGGAGAGAAGAAGTACACTTTATCATTATTCATTAAATTATACATTTAAATTTTGTTTACATTTCTGTATAGAAAACTTTTTGTTTTATCTTTTGGTGGTACTAGGGTTTAAACTCAGGGCTTTTCACTTGCAAAGCAGGCACTCACCCACTTCAGTTACATCCTCAGCTCTAGATGTTTTACAACAAAAAAAGTATTCAAAGTATAAAAAAGGAAAATAATGCTTGTTTTATTATTTTAAATAGAGGGACCAATGTAAGTAAAAGTCAATGGGAAATGACTGGCAGCAAGAGATAGGTGTGGTCTACATTCTACTAAAACGAAAGGCCTTTTGGGGGACTAGTTGGTCTGAGAGAGAATTGTGTTGCACTAATCTTGCTTTGATGCTTTTCTCTTTACCTCTGCTGCAGAAGATAAGATCAGTGGACTGGTTCTCAGTTCTTTCAGAAATGTTCAGAGCAAATTTCCCAGAGACTTTAGAATGGCAGCAATTAAACCACAAAGAGATCCTGAGGCAAAAGCATCTGTGGCCACTGTGTACACACATAAACAAAGAAGCACTATTTTCTATTTCTGGAGATTAGTTTCTCAACAGTTTCTCCCCTTTTGTACTCACAGGTGACCTGCAACCTAACACAAGGTGAAATATAATAGTGAGGGTGCAATGCAGTGGTGCTCAAGGAAACCAAAAGCAAATTCTGACTCTGCCACTTTCAGGGCTCTGTGCATAGGGTGTCCCTCTGGACATCAGTCTCCTCTGTGAAATAAGTGAAAGAAAAATAAAGCTCTTTCCAACATTTATTTTCTATGGACTCAGGATCAGAACATAGCCAGATGAAACACACATAACCAAGAAGGATAACACTTTGCTAAAACCATGTTTCTTCCATAATCTTTTCTTGAAATGGAATATTCCAAGGAATGAGGAAAATTAAATGAATGAAACTATCTTTCTTGTCACAAAAACATTTAGGAAAACTAGAAAGGGTTCTGTTTTGTTTGAATGTCAGTGCCAAGGTATGTGTCATTGAAATCACCTGGGGGCTCCAACGTGTCATTTCTTTTGGGCACTATTAATTATTCATAGTTAATGATCATTTTAACCTAAAAACTGTCTGGATCCTCTTTTTATTATTAAATGTAGTGGTAAAAAGGCTCAGATTTCCACATATCCAGTATTTAATCTTTCTGTCAGGAAAAGCATTTGGCAACACCAAGTCAGCAACTTGAATATTTTCAAACATGACGGTTAATCAAGTACCTCACAATTATTTGGGCACTATAGAACAGACATAAGCAAATAATAAATCACAAATTCTCTTTAACCTTTGGTAACATTTTGAAAGGTAATATCAAAAGAAGAGCATCCCTTATAAAAATGACTAGCATTTAATATGTAGATAATTTAAGGAAAATTTGAATACATTAATGTCTTATAATTGCAAAAGTAGCTAGAATCTTTTACCCCTTCCTTGGGATATTCTTATCTCCAAGTCTAATATTCAACCTGGAGTACTGGTATGAAAGCACCCAATATTATATCCACTATCTTTTTTGATTGGTGGGTTGCCTAAACTGTTTGGTTAACTCCTCTGCTATAAGAGTAGTTAAAAATTTTGAAAAAAAAAAATTAAAAAAACCTCTTCTTTGGGCTGGTGGAGTGGCTCAAGTGGTAGAGTGCCTGCCTAGCATGCATGAGGCTCTGAGTTCAAATACCAGTACCACCAAAAAAAAAAAAATTAAAAATTTTGAGCATCCCCTCAATCTCTTTGTTCTTGCTCTTTCTTCCTTTCTCTTACATTTATATTTTCTTCACATACTGTTTCAATAATAAAATCCTCCTTCAAAACATCTTCTCTATTATTATACTTGATATACCCATCACTTTTCTGCACATACTATCTCTATGTCCGATAAACTCTTGTATACATTGTTTGTATCCCATAAACACCCTCATCTTTATATCCTTGTTTTCCTGTAACATTATTCAATCACTCCCTAGCATCATACAGTCAGACCTGCTGAACTTAGAAATCAAGCAGCAAGCAAATCTTTTGTGTACAGACAACTGAAGGCTCAGACAGATTAAGTTATTTGCCTCAGGTCACACAACTTCTTGGGTACATGAAAGATTTTTAGTTCAATTCTTGAATAAAGGGTCACTAACAACAACTAAGGAAAGCAGGTAACCATATGAAGCTAGACAATGGTCACTAACAATCAAGTCTTATAGGACCACTGCTAAAATCTGTCAGCAGAAAGGCTTCATCTTCTGTACCTCAGTTCATGTCCACAGAATCTATCTACTCCTCCTGCTCAGCTGCAACTAGTTCAAATCACCAGTGTCTCTCTCTGTGACTGCAAAATGCTTTACTCTTCCCTATTTGTATCTATCCTCTGATCTTCATATAGCTTCTTCTTTTTCACTATTGAAGATTAATGGCACTTCCTCAGTAAACACTGGTCACTCAACCCAAACTACACATCCAAGTCATTTTCTATCATCTTACCTGAGAGAAAAAGTATTTACCAGTGCCTGAAATGATCTGATTTGTTTGTTTACTTGTGTATTGTTTGACTAGCTCACTGTAACACAAAATCAGGGACCATATTTGTCATTCACAGATCCATTCCACATATCTGCAATAGCACCTGGTAAATAGGAGATTAAAATAAATATTTATAAGATGGAGAGCTGGATGGATGCAATGTATTCATAGAAGAACAAATGCAAATGTAGATGTCAGTGACATCATAAATCTGGAGAAATGCCACATAGAATATAGACTATAAGAACCAAAATGGCTCTTAGAATTGATAAAGTTAAAACTTTCATTTTTTTATTTTGCATTTACATTTATTAAGTTAAACTGGAACCAGAAAAGTGAGTATCTTGTCCAGGATTACATAACTCATAGCTAGGACATGATCTCAGGGTTACTACACAAAGGTGCTTTTCTTCTGGAAACAAGAACATAAAACTATGCAATTCATACATTTCTCCTGATAACTGGGATGTTGATTCTTACGAAAATTATCTACTTGAGCCTTAAGGAAAAAGGCTGTTCACCTGCAAATACCTATCAGATTCATAAAGACTTGTTTAGCTACTTGATGATTTTCTTGAGTTTTTTTGTATCTAAGGAGGGGAAGTCAGGTTTAAATCAAATGATTCTTCAGACACTCCAAAGTACACAGTAGTTAAATTTGCCCAATGTGTGACCAGAACATGGAGCCTTGGACATGGAGCCTTGGACCAATGGTTGTTCTAACATACCCAGATGTTTATTAATGATTTGTAATACAAACACCACGCTATACCTTTTAGCACTTACAACAACATTAAAAACACAAATAAGAATATGTCTGCTTATACCCTGGTGATGAGCCCTAAAATATGAATGTCAAGTATAAATGTTTGCTTTGCTACCCATATCTGTTTATTTTTTGTTGGTGCACCTAGATAATAGTCACTCTAGAGAACAGGTATTATATTTTCTAAATCACATTGAATATCCATTCTAATAAGGTACATTCCTCACAACAGAGGCTCAAACCTGTTAACTGCTGCTATGATTTTTATGTTATTGTTGATACCAATAGACTAATGTTTTCAAGAGTAGAATCAGAATTTTATATTGGGTAAGTTTTTAGGTTTTCAAATTTTTCAGAGTATTTGCATCTCCTTTTAGAGGGCTGGCATGAAAATCTTTGGAGACAGGTCATATTCCCCTGAGAATTACATCAGGTTCAGAAAAGCCAATTTGCAACTTGATTCTTTTACTATCTAAACTATTTTGTTTCTCAATATAAGCTGATCCTGCTAGGACTCTTTATAACCAGTGTATTATTCCTGGTTGAAAATCCTTTGGGAAAAAAACAACCTACACAACACAAGAGAATGCAAAACAGATTAGCAATGTTATTTTGTTCTCTTTAACTCAGACTTTTAACCACAAACCTCTACAAAGGTCTCAAAGTGATAGAAAGATAATATCTCCTGAGTTTGCAATTTTTGATACTGCTTCTTAAACACATTTTCTGTAATCAAATAATGGTAAGCCTTAGCTTAGTATGGCACAAGAATATGACACAAGAAGAAAGTTCTAAAAATTACAATGCTTCCATTAGGTTTTAGTTACATTCAATCTTATACGAAGAAATTCTGGCATTGTTAAAAATGTGTTTTTTACCACCTTTTTTTTCACTTTTCATAAAAAATTCATTTCTTATGAAGCTACAAGCTAATATTTTTGGAATCCTGATCAGTAAATTTTTTAATATCCATAAATTCTATACTTACAATTTGAAGGCATTATAATCTAAAGAAGTGATTGAGCATAGAGCTATAGGGAAGGTAAGTAAGATAAACTCAATACAATTTAAAATTCCTAACATTTAGAGAAAAGAAAGACAAAAAATACGAAGAAAAATTAATACAAAGCCCCAAATCCAAAAGAACCCACACACACACAATGTGTGAATTGGTTTTACTCTCCAAGAAATACTACAAGGGGCACAAAACAACCCTTGGTTCTCTAGGCGTATATAATAAGAAAAATGAAATATCCATTTACTCCTGGTTAAGTTATTTTCTTTGTGAAAATGGAAAAATCCCAAAGGTGTTATAAAACTTTGTAGCAATATTCATAAAGTAATTAATTTGCATATAAGTTATTGTTAGTTGTTTCATTGTCATTGATTTGAAATTATCATGCTAAGGAAATGCACCAGGAGGGAAAAGGTTTTATCTACACCCTGGAACTCACACCTTGCTTCCATTCCTCAGTTGCTGGAAAAAGCAGCTTAGGTAGTTGGACAGAAAGTTTGCTGTGAACTCATTTACATCTTGCTCCAGCTCACACTTCCAACACACCACACCACACAACTCACTTCTTTATCTCTAGCTCAACTCTCCAGTCCTCTGTTGCAATTCCTCTTAGCATCTCTATGTGGATAAACTCTAACACGTGTAACATTTCCACTCTGAACTCAATATTCACTCACCAAACACAAACCCTATCCTTTTAAGGAGTCACTAGTCAAGGTATAGGACTCTCAGAGTTTCCCTCATTTCTCCTCATCCAATTGGTTACCAAGTTCAGTTGACTCTAGCTCATGGATACCTCTTGAATTCAATCTTTTTTCCCTGTTCCCATTGCCAATCCAGACCTTATTCATATCTTCCCTCATCTGTAGAAGCATCTTCTTCCTGACACCAGTCTCTCCCCTCCACATCCTTCCTCCATACTTTTCCCAAAACTGCATTTCTAAAAAACATTTCACTCCCCAGCTTAAAAGTCTCCATTAGTCCCCTATGGTTTATAAGGTAACAAACCAATGTCCTTGTGTGACACAAAATGCTTTCACAATCCCATACACCATCTGTTCAAGCCACACTGAATTTTTTTTAACCATTCCTTTCATGTCAGTACATATGCTTCCATAAAGTGAAATGTCCTACAGCCTTTTATTTGACTAGAAACCCTCATTCGTTCTTTAGGAACCATTTTAAATGCCAACAACTCCTCTCTCGAGATATTTCTGAGATGCCAAAAGATTCCTAACTCTCTGCTCTTAATAATGCTTTGCTTATCCCAATATATTCATAGCAGTATCATATTAGACAACAATTTTTCTTATATTCCTTCCTCGTTTAACCATGAAGCTCTACAAGGATAAGGACTGCATCATGTTTGCCCAAATAATCCCAGGACCTGGGACGTAGCAGAGGCTCAATGATATTTTTAAATGAATGAATAGAAGAATACAAAGACCAATTTTGGTAAATGTCTTTGGGACAGGCTGAGGAGAGGAACAAGAAAAACAGAGCAAGAGATTCTCTTTGCCAAATTCTGGGGAACATTTATTTCCTAGTCCAAATGCAAGAATGAAAGTAAATGAAGCCCAGCTAATTCTTTGCACCCCAATAGTTTTCAGTGGCTTCCACATAATAGCACCAGCAGCTTATAAGTATGCTTTTCATGCATAGGGTATTGTACTAAATGCATTGTATGAACTATATCATTTTTCTTCTCATGACAACCTTTTAAATCATCCCATTTTGCACCCAAGGAAACTGAGGCTTGAGTAACTGGCCCAAGGCAATACAGTCAATATGTGGTAGAGCCATAATTTGAATGTAGAAAATCTGACACCAGAATCCACACACTTAATGAATCTCCTAGACCAATAATCTAATTCATCTCCTTCATTGACAGAGACTTGCTGTGAACTAAGAAACATAACGAGGCTTTTAACACTAAAATAGATAGGGACACGGTTTTCAGATTTTTTTTTTTCCTTTAAAGTGCATTGTCACATTATTGCCCCCAATTACTTAAAGCAGTATAAGCATTAATGCCATATGTGTTCTGTGACTAGAAGGGCTATCATATAGCAAAATACTTAAAAAACATTTTCTCAGATATGCAATCATGTGTGCTTAACACTCCCATTTCCCTGGCTGTTTATTTAGCAACCATTGTGTATGTATTAAGCTGCCTTGTGTGTTTGAGCCTAAGAAGAAAATCTGGCTACTTGCTCTGACAGTCTAAATTCTTAATGATTACCTTATAACTTATCTGCCTGTAGAAATATACAGAAATGGATTTGCATATGCAAGAAACTCACATTGTGATTAAGTTAATGCAAACAGGCACTTGCATGGGATTTTTGCGTTAGTCCTGGAGAATAAACAGAACTTTAACTATGAGTAGAGTGGAGGAGTTGTGTTGCTGCATGAATGCATCACTCAATGCTGTGTCCTATGAAAATGTAAACATTAACTGTAAAAAGCATGATTTCTCAAACTAAAAAAAGTCACCGCTGCTTGAATATAGAAACCACTGTATCCACATCAACATAACTCAAACAAACAAATTATGTCAGGACTGGTGGTAATCAGAATTCAGGCTCTTGAATCTGTCACCCTCCTTAGGGACAACCTAATGCTTCTTCACTTTCCCACAGGCAAAGCAGACGTGAGCATCACTGTTATGAAAGGTCACAGGAGGTTTATATCCCCGATTTCTGACTCTTTTTTAAAATTTGCAATATTTTGTCTGTTTTGATTAAACTGTGATGCTAAGCCAATGAAAAAAACATTATTTGGCTAATAGCTTCAGTCTGTACATACTTAGGTTCCACCTTCCAAAATAAAATTTTGAATTTTTATCACATTTCAAATGCCAAAATTTTAATCTTACACAGAATGGCCAAAAAGTGCCACTTGACAGAATTAAGTTTATTAAAACAGCAGCCAAGAGGTGCCATTACAAAGAAAATGTGACTTTTTCTTTAGTTATTACAGGTCACAGATTATTTTTAAATGTATTTTTAAAAATCGGAAAGCCAATAAGTCATTTTATGTAATAAATTCAATATTCTTGGGATAGGGAAGTGGAGTAAGTTGTAGGTTTTGCTCACTTTACAACTGAATTTTTTTTAAGTCAAACAATGCTCTGGATCTTACTGTGAGTAAAGCTGGATGAGAATTTAGGTCCTCCCTACACAACCGCATTTGATTTTGACCAAGAAATGAGAATATACTAGTAGAAACTTAGAAACTATCACATTTCATTTCATCTCAAGTTGCGGTTAAGAAAAAACCCAAGTTATGAAAGCCATTTCATTCACTGATGCAAAAACAAGAGATCCAAGATCTTATATGAGAATAATAGGCATTCCTAAAAGGGGAGGGGGAAGATAGAGGAAAAGATATGATTAAACAAATACTTGGAGAAAAAATTGCCTGAAATGAAGAATAAAGTTTGAATCTGCATATTTTAAAGCTACAGAGGCCAAAAGGAGAAGGGGACCAGGAACTAGAGAAAAGGTTAGATCAAGAAGAATTAACTTAGAAGGTAACACACATGCACAGGAAATTAATGTGAGTCAACTCCCTGTATAGCTATCCTTATCTCAACCAGCAAAAACCCTTGTTCCTTCCTATTATTGCTTATTCTCTCTCTTCAACAAAATTAGAGATAAGGGCAAAATAGTTTCTGCCTGATAGCGAGGGGGTGGGGGGAAGAGGGAGGGGCAGAGGGGAAAGGGAGGGGGTGGGGGGAAGAGGGGAGAAATGACCCAAACATTGTATGCATATATGACTAAAAGAAAAAAAAAACAAAAACAAAAAAAGTTTGAATCTGCAGATTGAAGAGGATCACCCAGTCCTAATGAAAACATCCAAAAGAAGAGAGCCATAAGCTGGTACAATTCCTGGATTCCTATATTGAAATGAATAGCTTTCAAAAGAGTTTTTCGGTTGTTGTTTTATAGTTGCTTACAAAAGAATGAGAATTAGACTAGCATGGAATTCCTCACTCACAATCCAAAAATCCAGCAGACCATGGAAGAAAATCTTCAGACCACTAAGATGAAAGACTGCTATCCAGGAATCTTAGTTCCAAGAAAGACATCTCACCTGTGCTGAGATATGGGGAGTCAGGCGACTCTGACAATAATGGAAGTCCTCTAACCACTGGATGAGAATAGAACTTGCAAGACAGGAGCCAGTGTCCAGAATGATGCTGTCACTGAAGAGATGTGTAAGTGTAAAAAAGAGACTCATGAAACAGGAGAAGAATATGTAAGAGGAAATGTAGCAACGATCTACAGCTGTAAGTTTTAAATTATTTCCACAAAACCTATGTATGGACCAGGGGTGTGCTTACTAGGGGCAGTGTGAGAATGGGAAGGGAAGGACATTTTGAAACTCTCTTATCAGTGCAGGGAATGGGGACTAGACACATCAGACAAGGGCAACATCATATTTATTTCAATATAAGAATAAATAAATAGGCCTGGGGATGTAGCTCAGTGGTTGAGCACTTGACTAGTTTTTGCAAGTGTAAACATGTCAATAGACATTCAGTTAAGATCCTCTAAACATGATAATGACTTTAAAAATTAAGAAATGCAGTCAACCATCCAAATTCACCAGAGGCAGAGTTAAGAAGACTTCCTTGTACCAACAAAAAAATTTTAAAATGGATTTAACAGCAAAAGAAAATAAGTAGTAAGTAAATATAATTTTGAAGTAATAAAAGCAAGCACAGGTTTATTGTGCCAAGTGGGAATGGCTTAAAGTCATCCATCAAAAGATTGGCAATCTTTTTTCAATGCTGCATCAATACTAGAGGGCTGTACTTCCAGATATAGCTGCAGAGGCCTGAGAGACCCAGAGATGCTCAGTTACACTCATCTCCACAGTCTTCTCTCTGAGCTCTGGGGACTATCGGGAACTGATAACATACTTTGGAGGCTGAGAACAGGAGAATCATAATTTGAGACCATTCATGAGATCACATCTCCAAAATAACCAGAGCAAAATGGACTGGAGTTATGACTCAAGTGGTAGACTGACTGCTTTGCAAGCATGAAGCCCTGAGTTCAAATCCCAGTCCCACCAAAAATAAATTAAAAAATGAAATAAACCCAGTCAAGGATTCACATTTTCCCCAAATGATTCTATAAGGAAGAGCGTCATACTCTTCCATAATCATTCAAAGAATAAAACTTTGTTAAATTTTACACTGAGATCTGTGGAAGACTGGGAATCCTTATTCACCAATGAAATAACAAAATTGACTAGAATTTCTCTACCATAAGATTTATGTTATAGCTCTTGCTATTTCCAGTTTGAAAGAATGTAGATGTTGGAGTCAAATACATTGGGGTTCTAATTGTGGTTCTGCCATTAACTACTGTAAAACAAATCATGTATCCTTTTCTGGTCTGAGATTCTTTCTTCAGCTATTGACTAAAAGAAATACCTACATCTTTGTGACATGAGAAAACCTACAGAGTTGTAAAGATTAAAAATATGACAGTGAGGCTGGGTGTGGTATTTCATACCTATAATCCCATCTACTGAGGGTTCAACAACAGGAGGATTCTGGTCCAAAACCAGCCTAAGCAAAAGATACTGAGACCTTAACTCAAAAACAAGCTGGGCATGGTTCATGCATGCATGTGGTACCAGCTGCATGGGAGACTGAGGTAGAGGAGTTAGAGAGGTCAGCTGGGGCAAAGTTAGCGGGAGACATTATCTGAAAAACAAATTTAAAGCGAAAGGACTAGAAGCATGCCTCAAGTCGCAGAGCACTAGCCTAGCAACGATGATCCCGAGTCCAATCCCCAATACCAGGCTGTGGGGGAACCTACAAGAGCTTAGTTTATTTGAACTTTGAGTTTAGTGCTTTTAAAACAAGAGTCACTGGATATATGCATTATGGTGGTATTTTGAATATAATTATTGTTAGTATACTAATTATCACCTTTTAGAAATTCGTGCCTCAATTTTACCACCTGTCAGATTAGAAAATGGTATTGCATTCCACATAGCATGGTTTTCTGCATGATGAGAGTGAATACTGTTTTTGTTCACTTAAAATCTCAGATGAATATTATTCCAGAAGTATAACTTATTCATCAGCTGTCTGACAACAGGCTGGATCCATCCTTCTATAGAAATAACAAAAATGCTAATTCGAAACTCTTGAGTGCAATACTACCACCATAACTGCATTGGGTTTGTCACTTTGGAATGCTTTTTGGCAGTAGAAATGAACTCTGCAATGGTTTATACAAACATTCTCAGAAGGAAATCCAAAATATTGAAAATGGTCCTTGTGGTCTGAGTGGTCTGGCCTCTGCTTTCCTTACCAGCCTCATCTTGTCCCAGCCTCAACCTCTTCCTATTCTGTGATCAGGCACACCTGCCTTCATCCAGTCCTCTCACCTTCGTTCCTTCCTTCCTTCCTTCCTTCCTTCCTTCCTTCCTTCCTTCCTTCCTTCCTTTCTTCTCTCCTCCCTCCTTCCCTTTCTCCCTCCTCCCTCCCTTCTTTCCTGTCTTCCTCCCTCCCTCCCTTCCTTCCTTCCTTCCTTCCTTCTACAGGTGCTTTGCACTTACTTTTCCATGCTACAGAATGTTCTCCACTTTCATACTAGTCTCCCCATTGATAACTACTTGTCCTCCAAATCTCAACTCAAGCATCATTTGCACAGAAAAGACTTTAATGAACCCTGTTCTCCAATCCCCAGCTACACACTCACCCCATCTGGTCAGATTCTGTAGTATATTCTCTCATACAACAGAGTTTTCTCTATAATTATCAATTCATAGGACTGTTTGATTGGTATTTCTCTCTGTAGCACTCAGTTTTGGGAGAGCAGGCAGTGAGTGATTGGGGCTGTTCATCCTTGGACATACAGCAGCTAGCCTAGCACCTTCTGTGTAGCAAGGGCTCAATGCTGCATGAATGAATGGATGAGTTAGTGAATGAATGAATGAATTTCATTCCAGAGCTATTCGTATATTGCTTATGCTGCTACAGGATGCTATGAGGTTGGAGAAAAGGCATACTTAAAAAAAATCAGGCAGCATCTGCTGTTGGGACTTAGTCCAAGTAGACCCTCCTTTCCTCATTCCTGTTTACCTAAGAGCATTCAAGGAACTTTGAGACAGCGCAGGATCACATATTGGATCAATCCAATTTTAGTTGTGATATTTTTTGGAGAGAAAAACTAACGTCTATTGCTTGGTACCACTGAAAAATGCATTTCTAGAAATGATTATACTTTCTAAAAGTTCTGCCTTCACTTTTTCTATTAATGGAAATCCCCTGTTCAATATAACTTCACTTCACTTATCCTGGCCTCAAGAACAAGACACAGAGTAAAAGAGAAAAGAAAAATAATATAAAAATGCACAGAATGAGAAGCAGAAGAAACACATGTATTAATTTACATTATAGGCAGCCTGATTTGAACTATTCACAAATAATCTGATACATACCATTCAAGAGAAAGAATCAAAGATTCCAGAATGATTTTTAATTCTGGAATCTGATGAGTATTTTTAATTACCCACTCCTCCTTGGTCTCTCAAGGGACCTGCTACTTAGCATCAATAAAAACTCCATGACAGCCTATGCATTCCACACAATGGACCATCCAGGTAAGATTAAAATCAAAATCCTTCTTTTCAAAGTCCTTTCATTTTATTTTCTACCATAGAATTCCCAAACCAAATGCCAGGGCTACTTAATTTCCATTCTGCTGACAAGTCATTTTGCCTTTCATCTTTCTCTGAGAACAGTAAGCTACTCTTCTACTTTATCCACTGACAGGTAACTCCAAGCAGGTAATTTAAAAATTTAATGGTCTGTTGAAACATGTTTTTTCATGTTAAGACACAGTATCAAAGGCAGCAATACAAACTCAAAGCCATCCACACTGACATGGGTGACACAGTGACCTTAGCCATGTGCTTAGGCTGTTCTGAAATTGTCCCTGCCTTCAAAAAACAAAATCATTTTCTATTTGGTGCCTAATTTTTCCACTTTTGATTCTTCTTAATGTTCATTTGAATTATAACTTGATAAGAAATATTCAATATGCCACCCACCTGTTAAAACTTCAATTTGGAAGCAGAAGACAAAGAAATACCAGAGGTCTGACTTCATGTTTGCCGGTAACAGATGCCACCCTCTCCTCCTGCATTCAAAGGCAACAGTGAAGTCATGTTCTCAGTTGTTTTCTATTTGTTGAAAAGGAAGTGGTTTTGTGGGAGTTGTTGTAGTGTCACACTTCCCATCAAGGCAAGGGAGTGTCACTTTATCGATGTCAATGGCTGAAGGGGAGAAATTTCTTATGGAGGTGAAACGTCTAATTCATGGATTATTGATGATTACCAAGATAGAGGAAAACTCTGACCTTTATTCTGGTTCCAACAAAGCAAGCTAAAGAGACAAAGCCTTTTCTTTTTCTGAACACTTTGTTTGGAAGTATCTCCTGGTCAATAGTTTTGGGGGGTAACAGGATCTACCAAAACCCACATGAGGAATAAGACATATGTTTTTGACACATTTCTACCTTACGCTGTTTGCTCCAGGGATGAGAAAACATTTAAAATAGGACAAGAACTCAATGGAATTTTTGAAGAAGTTGAAATAAAGAAATCTGAAAGAGAAGCATCACAGGAATCTGAGAAATAATATTTATATGACATTCACCATAGATTATAATTTTCCAAATGATAGGGTTGAGTTTAAACAAACTTAAACCCTGATTTACATACTACTGCAATCTGTACAAACCAGGGATTCTGCATCTATAGACTCAGATGAAAGCAAGAAAATTAAGAAGCTTGTCATGGTGCCTCTATCCCTGCAGGGAGATAAAATAGACAGTAACAATAATAATAATTACTGTTATATGTGGTAATTATATGCATTTATATGTACTTAAATGCTTTATATGAAACACATCTTAATGCAGATAATATGTAAAATTAAATGTAAAATAATACATAATATATTTAGCATATATAAAATATACATTATATTTACTATTGCTATTATAATACTATTGTATTTACTATATTAGCATATTTGTATTGTGTT
Organism: Castor canadensis; assembly: GCF_047511655.1. NCBI lineage: Eukaryota > Metazoa > Chordata > Mammalia > Rodentia > Castoridae > Castor > Castor canadensis. The sequence goes on along the minus strand of NC_133389.1, from coordinate 153,711,667 downwards.
TCATATGTATTTAAATGGATCATTATTTGTATATACATTTATCTTAATCCTCTTAACCACTCTGTGAAGTGGGGGGTCACCAATCTCCCCATTATAGAAATGAGGGAAACTGAGGCACAGAGAGGTTAAAGTGCATGACCTGGCCCAAGTCATATAGTTAGAAAGCATAATTGCTAGGACTGGGAGAGTCTGGCTCCAGGGTCCTCACTCTTAACCAACGCAGATAGAACCATTCATGCCAAGGCCTGCTGACCCTGCCACCCAGAGAACTGACTTGGCTTCCCAGATGTTGGATCCTGGCTGGGTTTCTGCAGAGTGGCCAGCTCTCAGGTTGCAAAGATGACATCAGGAGAGAAGCTGACATCAGTTAGGTAGGACAACCAAGGTGTGGAAACAAAATGTCCTATCTCTGAAGCAGATCCAGGTTTGGGACTATAGAACCACAATAAGGATACTGTCTAGAGCCCAGGGATTCAAAGACAAGGAAGAGGCTGACCCTGTGGTGGTTCTCTAAGCTACCAGGGATGCCCCTAGGTGTCTTTTCTGGGACTCCTGAGTCTCAGCAGTGGGTGAGAAGGAAGCTTTTGAGGGAGCCTCACTAACCAGAGCATCAGAGACGGGCCCACCAGAATCCCTGGGAACTTGCTGCCCTGATCTCCTCCCTTTCCCACCCTCTGAACCCCCAACAGCCTCAGGAGGACAAGCCGCCAGCTCCAGGGGCACTGGGCTGGGGTCTCTGCCAGCAAAAACGTGAGAGGTGGAGAACTGACCTCTTTTAACCTAGTTGTGGCCAAGCTTAGGAACTGAGTGTGGGGAGCTTTCACTTCACATGAACCAAGCTGCCCCACATTCTAGGGCTTGGCTGCAGTACCAAATAGGGAGAATCAAGGTGGAAACGGGATAATGAACATTTATTGAGCAGGTGCACTGTGCTCCACACGCATTCACTCACTCTCTTCTCACAATTCTACAGGGAGAAACTATCATTGATCATAGATGAGGAAATTGAGAGTAAGAGAGATTAAGTAATTAGCCTAGGGTCACAGAGCTGACCTCTGGGGAAGTCAGCTCAAACTCAGACAATGAAAAGCTGGAATCCACATTTTCCATTACCATGTGCTGCTGCTGGCCTCCATTTATCTGGCCAGAAATTACTGGGTTACATTGTTACCAAGGACAAACAACTCTCCTGCTTCATTTGAACTTAATTGACTTAAAAAAAAAATCACTAATTTTGATGCCAGGTGCCGGTGGCTCATGCCTATAATCATAGTTACTTGGGAGGCTGGAGATCAAGAAGATTAGGGTTCTAGGCCAGCCTGGGCGATATATTTCACAAGACCCCATCAGACTAAAGGTATGGCTCAAGTGGTAGAGTGCCTGATTTGCAAGCACAAAGCCATGAGTTCAAACCCCAATCCCACCCCACCTCCCCAAAATCACTAATTTTGGAGGTCACATAGCATTCATCTCTGACTAACTTTGCTGTAGATGACATCTCTGATTGAAGCCACCTAAAATGAGTTAAAATCTGTTCTCCAAATAATACTCTTTCCGATCTCCAGGAAAAGTAGCCTTTTGCCATCTTCCTCTGTTCTCTGGAGAAAAGACACCTTTTGTAGCCTAATAATTAACTGCAGAATTAACAATTCCTGGGAAAAGGAACTAAAAAGACCTGAGTCATAATGCTTTTTATTCACTAACTTTTCTGTAGATTTACAGAACCCAGAGCCTCCAGTGACCAACTACAGATAACAGCAGCCCATCCATCAGAAAAGCAGACCTCCCAAAATTTGTAACTACCCTGGTGTCCACCTAGCTGATATGCCTCCTCACAAACTCTTATAGAAGCCTTGTGCCTGCAATCCCCAAGCAAAATGGTGGTGGTACTGGGGTTTAAATTCAGGGACGCTTGCTGGGCAAGCGCTCTACCACTTGAGCCATACCTCCAATCCTTTTTGATTTACTTTATTTTTTTAGATGAGATCTCACACTTTTTCCTGAGGCCTGCCTGAGACTGTGATCCTTCTATCTCTGCCTCCCAAGTAGCTGGGATTACAGGCATGTACCACCAGACCTGGCCTGAATAAACCTTTTTCCTTACCCCAACTACTTGTCCTCAAGTCATTGGTCTTTTCACGTGGCAAGCAACTTATGTGAGTTCATGGTTACACTGCTACATCATTGGCCTCCCGTTTTCATGGAGGAGGAATTTTCATGTCCTAGAGGAAGTTCCAAATTATTTGAATGCAAAAAAAATGATTTCCTAATAAAATTTAAGCTCAATGTTTCTGTCTCAAGGGGAGAAAAGTTGTGCAAGTTATAGCTGAATTCAGCTTTAGTTCAAGTAGACATGTATATTTTTATTTGATATGAATCAGTTTGCTTTTACCCAACCATCAAACTTCTTGGTGTGCAGAACGTTTGCTGACGAGTTGAGGAGCAGAGCTTGCTTCTATGTAAACAGTATCTCATGCCAAGGTCTCTTTCATGTGATCCCTCCTGTGCCCGGCCTACTCAAAAAACTCAATTAAGAATACAAGTCCTTGTGGTTTTAACTATTCAGAATTGCTTTTCCTGTGCCTGGAAAATAACCTGGGCAAAAATTTCCATTCACCCCACAGGAAGTGCTTTTTGCTTGCTTTTTTTTTTTTTTTTTTTATGGTTTTTTTTCATTCCATGACTTAAGAGGGTTTTGATTTGTGTGTGCAGATGCCTGGGGTGAGGGTGCAGGATGGAAAGTTTGTTACATTAAAGGTAGAATTTTGTGATTTCTTACCTTGTGGGCCCCAGAGCTCCTAATACAGTGTGCTTGCTTCTCTCAAGTGCCACAGGTGAGGAGTATCAGCTTCCTTTTGCCTTGCTTGAAATCTAGTGACGGCAACATTTGCATGAGTAGAGGGGCTCACACTTCAGGGCCACTGAACCCAAAGAGAGGTATCCCTACTAATCACAGTGGCTTCTCCTCTTGCACCGCCTATGTGCAGTGGCGTCACCACCAGCCACTTACCTAGCCCGCTTCCTTCTCCTGCTAATTCACAATAAGCCCTGATTGCTCTCCTTCCTAGCTACTTCCCGTGTGTCTTCTCTTCCTCCCTTGCCAGGGTACTGCCTTAGATCAGCCTCTAGCACATCTCTCCTGGTCTTCCTGTCCCCATTCTTGTCCCATTTCAATGTCTCCATGCTCCAACCTGAATAATCCTTGTAAATACAAATCTAATTCATCTATGCACCACCCCTGAGTACCCTCCAAGGACTTCCAATGGGTCTTAAATTACCACCAAACTCCTTCTCTTTTTTTTTTAACTCAGCAAGTGCCCTACCACTTGAGCCATACCTCCAGCTCTTTTTTTCTTCAGTTATTTTTCAGATAGAATCTCATGCTTTTTCCCTGCGTGGACCTCAGACCTTGATCCTCCTATCTATACCACCTATGTAGCTGGAATTACAGGCACATGCCACCGTGTCTGGCCCTCCTTCCAAGACCTTTTACAAAGGGCAACTCTTTAACCAATTCTGCCTCATCTCTTACCACATTTGTTCTTTCCTCTTCCTACACCAAATGCTGCAATCACACCAAATGGCCTGGGCTTCTTCAAATTCCCTAATACCTGCTCCTGCTGTCAGGAGCCTACTTTCTCTCCTCTCTCCCTCAGCTCCATTCTTCTGCAGAAATCCTACCATTCTTCAGGCCTTGCTTACACATCCATCAACTCATTGTAGAAGACCTGCCCAACCCATTTCATTGACTCCTAACCACTTCCGTAATTCATGTCCATTTGATTGATGGCTTTTCTTCGTTCTCCCAATGCCCCTCTGTGCACCCATCCTAGGACTCATTATACGAGTATAATGGCCCGTTTGCTTTTGTCACCCTAAATTTAAAAAAAGTCAGAGAGATTCTTCAAAGAATAAAGATACTTATTGGGGAACAGCAGAGCATTGCAGTGGGGACACACATGTCATCATGAACTATGGGTGTGTTCAAACAAAGTAAGGCAAGGGGAAATTTTTCAAGACAAAAAACGAGGAGGATTATGTCAGATATTTTGAAACAATAATCCTAAGCCACCATGATTAATATCAGCAGTGGAATCAATCTGAGGTTGAACAGACAGTGGGCAGATGTGTTTTTTGTATATGATTGAATGTTTTGTATACGATTGTGATGGCATCTGTGTAAGCTTGTGGTTCTGGCAGTCATCTGTGCCAGGAAACCATGCATAAGAACCCTTCCTTCATAGCCTCCTGGCTTTATTTACTTTTTTGTGTAAGGTTGACACAAATGACTCCATTTTGATTCTGACAACTCTCACTTTCTTTTCACACTTTCTTGCAGCCTCTATTGGACTGGAGCAGCATACAAGGACTACAGATGCCTTCTTCCTAGCCACATTTGCAATGCCAGGGACTGTGCCTGGGATGTAGTGCGTGTTCCACAAGTATTTGTTGAATGATTGAGTGTTCAAAGAATCCCTGACTTTTGAAGGAGCCATATTACCTCAGGAATACTCATCAATGATCATTCTGCTTTTTGAATCATAATATGAGCACAGAAATCTGTCAGATATGTTTGTATTTCACACTGAAAATAATTACTACTATAAACATTATAATTCATCACCCTGATTCACCTAGTCAGTTGCCCATGCCTAATCATCACTCAAATGAATATTCAATTTTAATAGCCAAACATTTTCTCATTTATCAAAATAATTATACCTTTCCATTTAAGGTTAAAAACAGTATGAAATATGACATAAAGTGACTCAGCTACGTCACTTTGGCCTTCATTCCAATGATGCCATTGCTCAGACATCTATCATTCACCTCTCAGGATCCTGTCTCTTCAGGGTTCTGGGTCCCTCAGTCCCATCTGTTGGTCTGGGATCAGTGTCCTCCTACTCCTTTCCTTCAGTTTCTGAGCATGCTAGAATCTCTCCAGTCTTTCACACACACACACACACACACACACACTTCCTCAGACTCTGCCAATATGGCCCTCTCTTTCTCTCTTTTCTTTTTTAGTAAAGAAAAATCCACACTTAGTTTCTGCTCTTCATTTTTTCCCTAATTGTCCCTAGGCCCATTGTAAATTGTTTCTGCCTCTTACCATTCCTTAAAACTGCATTTCCTAAGCTCACCCATGAACTCCACACTGCCAGCTCCAAAGAATACTCTCTCTTCACCAACCTTGACCTCTTGGAATCGTTTCATGCTACATTTTACATTTGATGTAACATTTACTTTATCTCAAAATAGTACCACCCATTCCTGATCAAGTTATTAGATCTAAGATCTGTTCTGTTCATTTGGGGGTGATTTTGCATGCTTCTTCTGAGATCTATTCTGCATCGAATTGAAAGTCTAACTCTCAGAAGGAAACCTTGATCCTCCCAATTCAAACATTTCAGTGAGGTTCCTGGGTGGCCCCCAGGTAACGCCAGAATCATTGTTCTCCCCTTTTCATCTCTCAGGCCCATTTCTCCAGTTGGGCTCTTCTGTTGCTTCTTCTAATTCCTCTCCCCTGTTGAATGTTGATATTGATGTTCCCCAGAAACCAAGCTTCAGTGCTCTGCTTTGTTAATTCCACATACCCCTCCTCAGAGACCAAGGAGATGAGGGACTTGGTAATTAAAAGTTCAATGGGTTAAAGGAAATGTTAGAAGGAGACTGGGGAGAAAGGAAAGAAGAGAATAATAGAGACTGAATAATATTGAAACACATTGCATCTGTGTGCATAACGACAACAAAATGCACTGAAAACTGTTGAGCAATATGGGGTGAGGGGAAAGGGATAAGGAAGAGTAATAGAAAGGATTAGACTGATTAAATACAATATATATACAGGTAAAATAACAAAACTGAACAATGAACAGACACTTAACACTTAATGAAGGACAGGAATGTAAAACAAGTCAAGGATACTAGTGGGAGGGGGAGGGTAAAGGAAAGTGAATATAGTTAATGAATTTTCTACACATGTATGAATATGGAACTTTGAAACCTGCTGAAGTCATTGTAAGAAGGGGAAGGGAGAAGATAGAAAATAATGGAGGGGATGAACCAAACCAGGATATATTGTTTGCATATATAGAAATGTCACAATGAAACCACTGTTTGACTATTATACACTAATAAGAACTTTTAAAAAGATTCTGAAATTTCTAAAAGAATAAAAATAAAAAACAAAAGGGTCAAACCTTAAAAAAATAAATGGGTTAAAATAAGAGATACTTTTCTTGTGTCTCTTATACTGATTCTAAAAGCTATTCCTAAAGAGTTCTGAGCCATAGTAGCAAAGTTAAAATAAGCACATTATCATTTCTGAAAGTGCTACTCAAAAGACCCACCAATTCCTAAACAGGGCCAGGTAGATGGGACAAGCAAGGTGGGCCAGGTATAAGGTACTAGAGAGTGCTGGACCCTAGGCAACATGGCTGGCACACATAAGACGCAGACAATTAGCTCCCGCTCTATGTCACCACAAGGGAAGATGAGTCCAATGGAGACACATATCTTCTCATCTTTTCCAAACACACATGAAAGTTTAGCCTTTCTAAGAAGTATACCAATTTTTAAATCTTGCAGCCATAATCAAAAAGATTAAAATGCAATATGAGTCAACATTTGAGAAGCAAATAAAGCACATCTAATTAATGATCCAGTTTAGCCTATGGGCTTTTTTTTTTTTATTTGAGACAGGGATTTACTATGTAGCCCATGATGGCCTTGAACTTGTGACTCTCCTGCCTATCTCCCAAGTGCTGAGATTATAGGTATCTTGCTTTGGACTACCCATTTTTAATTTATTTTTGAAGGACAACAAATATTGACACTGTATATATGCACAGACCCTTGTTGTAGACCCAACTCTATCAATTATCAGCTGTGTGAGCCTGAAAAAGATGTCCTAACCTCTCTGATCAGAAATTCATTCATCTAACCTCAGAGGATTACTATGAGGACCAAAAGATAATGTAGTAAAAATCTTAAAAACTACAACATGATACAAAAAATGTAATCATGATGGTTTAAATCTTTCATTATCTTTAAACATTTTTTTATATTTTAAAAATCTCATCACATTTCAACACATCAAGTTTTTATAGGCAGGATTGAGACTGGTGACCCCCTTGCAGAAAACCATGACAATAGCCTTCTGTAAGTGTCAGCATAAGATTATAATCACCTCTCCCTAGTAATTGATGAATCATTAGTATATAAAATGATAACATCAAGCCTATGAAATGCATTTCAAAAACTGCTCTTTGTTTTTTTTCTTTCTTTGCAGACACCTTAAGTGGCAAAGATAATTTCTTCAAATTCTGCCTAAAGCCTAACTGCCTTTCACCCAAGGAGCTCTGGAAGGCTTGAACGTGTTATTGGAAAACAGAGGGTAAATCAAATTACATCAGGTTCCTTGGGGTGAGCTTTTTGTGAACGGATGACACCTTCTGGTATAAACTGGAAATTTGCTTTCTCTTTTTAAGAAAAAAAATAACTATTCTCTTTCAGGACAAAAGGAAAGAAGAAAGAAAAAGGAAACCACATCCAGTCAAGTTCAACATTTTCAAATGTGTCACTGCCAGTGGTACAAGACAAGGATTTTATGAATCATAAGAAAATGTTCATATAAAGTAGAAAAAACAAGTGATGTGTATGACATATACATGAGCTTAATGTTTAAAATTTTATATAAAATCTATAAAGAAAAATATATGGAAGTCATTCATAGAATAAAGGCAAGAATAGGCACCAGAATCTCAATGTACTAGCATTGCAAATGATTGTTTTCTTTTGTAGTTCTTTGTACTTTTTGAAATTTACTACTTTGATGACTTATCATCCAACCAACAGGAGAAACAAACATGGTGTGATTTTTTTTCTTCCTTAAAGTTTTGCAAAATTACTTTATTCACTTAGAAGAATACCCAAAGCACAAAGGGCAGAAGTGATTAAATAGCTTAATGCTATGACCAAGCAAAGTTCTTTTTTGTTTTTCAGTATCTATTCTCATCTGACTTTTTCCCAGATTTACCTGAGAATCATTGTTGATTTTTCACAAATTCTCCCCGCCCAACCTCCCCATTCCCTAAATTGCATTGGGATTTTCCTTCCATTCAGTATTGAGTGCCCAGATCTCTCTGTTACTACTTGGGAATCCCAGAGCACCCAGCCTAGTAATTCATAGCTTTCATAAACAATTTTATTTTAAAAAGTCAAATGAAGCTTTAGCAGATACAATTCTGCAGGCTATGAAAATATCCAGATGTAAAACTTACCTCGTACTTTTTATCAGTGTCCACTTTTATTCCTTAATCATTATTTCATGTCTTCAGTAGACTTTGGTAGCTATAAGAAATTAATACATAACAAGAGTTCCCCCAGTCTAAGTGCTGGACCACTTGAAAAGAGGGGCAATATCTTGCAAAAGCTTATGGGGTTGGCAAAAAAATCACAAGAAAGGATAATGGGATAGGTAAACAGATAGCTATTTGGGGCTCAATTTGTGTCAAGAAAAATCAAAGATGAATGAAAAGTATGGTGGAAAAGATGAAGTGACAAACAGACCATAATGCCTTTGTGATTGAGGCAGATAAAAGAGGTTATGAAAGGCAGAAATGCATATTTTATGACTTGATACAGTATACATGATACCTACACATATGTTATATATTAAAAACTAAAGACTGTGCAGAAGAGATATCATCCCCACCATGCTAGGATGGAAGCCTGCCTCAGAGAAGCTAAATGTTTTGCCAGAATCAGAGTTAGCACTCAAGTATACTTTCTTCTAGATCACTGCTCTTACAAGAGTCTGTAAAGAAAACCCAAGGTTCTGGGCTTGTAGGAGCTCATCCTGGAGGCTTGCTTCTAGCTTAGTCCCTCAGAGTTTATGTTTTTCTTGGCCTAAAGAATGCAGATATAAATAACCTTGGACACAGCTAACCATTGGTCATTCCCCTAAATACAGGTACATTGAAGTATTCACATCTCTTTGATGTTAGCTCTTCACAAATCATTTGGTATAAAAATTTAAATAAAGTTTTGGCAAGTATAAAGTCATGAATATTAAATCTTCAGAATTATTTCACAACAGGAATATCTGGTTTATTATCAAGATACTGTGAGCCCAACCTGGACCCACCCCGCTCTGTCTCCCAGTCCAGAGCATAAGCAGTTTTCTCAAATGACATACTGAATCAAGATCCCCAAGGAACCTGAGTAAAGGTAGACTGCAAACCATGAAGAATTGTCAGAGTAATATGAAAGTTCACCATGAAAAATACATTTTTAAATAAAAAAGAGTATAAATGATTACTAGTCCACTACATGTGAAGCCATTTTATAGTTATAATAGTTAGATAATTTTATGCTATAAAACGTAGACAATTCAATATAACAGAATATATATCCAGAGCCAGGCACCCGTATGCATAAGAATTTAATGTCTGATAAAGCCAAAGTATTAGAAAGGGTTCAGTTGCAGGTAACAGAAAACATTCTCTCTACTATAGCCAGGAAAGGATTTGTTAGCAGATGTTAGAAATCTTTGGAAGGGCTGGAGAAGCAGATTCTGGGCTTAGCTTCCAGAAATAACTCCCTGCTCTTAGATTTACATGAGTTTATCATGACCATAACAGCTGCCATGGCCACCCCTGGAGGCTGCTGCCTCTGTCACAATTTGTGCTAGTAACATGGATGCCTTTGACCTAATACAGTTAGTCAAAATACTGAGTTAGGAAACAGAAAAAATAAAAATACTATTTTTATTTTTTAAATTATTACTTTGATCAAGACTCTCTTGATATGAGGGAAAAGAGAATATTCATTCCCAATATTAGAAGAAAGAAGAAAATAACTTAGATGCTGATGAGGTTTTGTTATTTTAAAGAAAATATAACACCCAACAACATGTAACTTCTTAAAATATGGTTGAAATGGCCAATTTTCTGGGACACAGAAAGCAGACAGAGAATTTTTTTAAAAAACTGAACACTTTAACAAACTTAGAAGAAAATAGAGATGGAACTAAGAAACTAGCCCATAGAAAGGGCTGACTACTGTACAGGTGAATTAATGCCTTTCAAAAAGTAGAAGTATTCAAACAGATCTGGAATACCAGAGGCAAAGATTGAAAGTATCCCAGTTAGGGATATCCAGTATCCCTGTGAGAGTGACATAATGTTAGTAACAAAACTAACAAAGCAAACTCAAAAATTATCCACAGACCAATCTCACTTATGACTACAGATAAAAACATTCTAAATTAAATGCTGAAAAACAAATCCAGGATCTTCCTAAGGGAATAATCCACCAAATAGAATTTGCTCCCAAAATGCAAGTGATGCTTAAGAGTAAGAAATCTATATATCATTAACTTGGATATATATATTCATCTTCATAGATGCTGAAAAAGTATTCAATAAATTCAGCATCCTTGCATGGTTTTTAAAAAGAATACCCTCTTAAAACCTGAGAACCAGATGAAAAGTTGCTGCCTCCTGTCACTGGACATTATCGTGCTTAATGACAAAAACACTGAGGTTAGGTGGAAGACACTACCCTTTTCATATTAGAATGATATTTAAAAGAAATAATTGCTATATCTTCTTAAAAACAAGAGAAACCATTATCAGATATTTGATGTGATAATCAAAAGAATATACTGAAAAGGTACAGTGAGTAAGAAAGTTTAGTAAGGCAGTCAAGAACAAAAAAATTTGAGAAAAGTCAACAGCTTTCTATAGGTCAGGCAAAAATGAGTAGTTAGAAACTATAAGGGGAAAAATATGACAATAAACACAAACACAAATAATGGAAAGGCATTCAGTACCTCCGAATGGAAAGATAAAAGATTACAATAATATTATTGTTCTCCAAATTAATTTCTAAGTGTAATGTTTTTCCAAACAAAATACCATTTGGATTTTTCAATTGTTTGGAAGTCTGAGTAATGATCTGAGTTCTTTACAAGAAAGAATTTGAGACTAACAAAAACAAGGTGGTTGAGCCAAAAAATAGGTACAAGAATTAATTAAATATAAAATCGAGAAGATGAATTTTCAAGTCTGTGGGAAATACATGTATTTTCTGATAAATAGTTTAGAATAGTTACTCAACCACTTGGAACAAATAGGGTTAGAGATATGCCTCAAATAATATGGCAAAATAAATTCATGATTCAAAATTAAAAGTAAAAAACTTTAAAATCATGAAGGAATTTAAAGAAAATTTAGATTTAAAAGGCATGCTACAGCCGGGCCAGGTGGTACAAGCCTACTGTACCTGCTGCTCTGGAGGTTGAGGCAGGAAAATGACTTGAGCCCAGGAGCTCAAGGCCAGCCTGGCAAGTAACAAGACCCTTATCTCAAAATAAATAAATGAAACTATTAAATAAGTTGAATTATATAAAAAATAAAGAAAAGTATACTACAATTGCTTGGAAAGATAAACCAGCTCACAATTGTTTTTCAGCCATTCTCTTCATCTACAGTGTTATGTTTTTGTTTGCTTATCAATGATAATGGGCTGGCGGAGTGGTTCAACTGGTAGAGCGCCTGCCTAGCAAGCATGAGGTTCTGAGTTCAAGTCTCAGTATCACGAAAGAAAAAGGAGAGAGAGAAAAATGATCACACACTGAAAAAGATACAAAAGATGTCTTTGAGAAAATACATGGATAAATATTTGCTGATCTCTGAGTCAAGAATATACTTCTAAACATAAAATTTCAAAGGAAAAAATACATAAATGAAAGTGCTTGATACATTTAATTAACTTTTTAAAAATCACAATTTTATAATCAAAGTATACAATTAAAAGTAAGACAGTGAAAGAAAAAATACTTTCAACTTACATGACAGCAAAATAACAATGTGTAGGATAGGAATATGGCTCAAGTGGTAGATTACCTGCCTAATAATCATGAGATCCTGAGTTCAAAACCTGGTACCACCAAAAAAAGGACAATATGATCAATACATAAAAGTCAGTCCTAATTACCTTTTTAAAAAGCAGATAAAAAAGCCTAAGTAGTCAATTCACCAAAGAAAGGCCCAAATCCAACATTCACATTAAGAAGAAAGGGTTTAAGTTCACTAGTAAGCAAAAAAGAAATGAGATATGCATTCTTCTCCTACCAGTTGGGCAAAAGATATTTGAATGATGTCTTTAAAATACGCAATGATGTTTGAAAGATATTAAATACAGTCCAATATTCAGTTTGGGTAAGGAAATGGCAGTGGGCACTTTTACTCCCAGCGGTGGGAGTGAAGATTGATACAGCTTTCTGAAGGGGAACTGGGAAATAAATAACAGAAGTCTTACAGAGCCTCACGCAAACTTACGACCACATAGCGCCCTCCCAGGGGAGCAGATCCATCACTTTATCAGTCATTTCCAAGCAGGGCAGGTCTCACTGAAGCCCAAGTTGGGGCCTCAAATTCATACAGATAGCTGCATCTGCATTATAAATTTAGGTCTAAACTTCAAACATCCATTTTGAGGCCATTTGGAACCTTCTAAATAATTGAATGACTTTTATTTTTTAACCGTTTAGTGTTAGATGGACAAAATCTGAACAGTCATGTGCCAGTGTACAAGATTTATTCCAGCTTTGAAAATCTGCCCCAGGAACAGCCTTAGAAACATATTATAGCCTCAAAGAGAATAATAACAAAGTAAATAAAAAATGTAATTGGAAATACTCTGTCCTGCCTAAACAGACAAGGAGACCCTAGAATATATTTAAGGTAACTTACAGACATAAAAGCAAAGTGCAACTTCTATATTTTTTTATTGCTCCAGATGAAGCATTCTTACTTGTTATCATATTAAGAACTAAAAATTAATGCTGTGTATTCCTGGGTGTGACCTGTGTCTCATGTTATACTGTTTCATCAAGTCTTTGTGATTGGTAGGTGGCATCAATTCCTAAGAAATGATGCCAACTGACAGCCTATAAAGAATTTTATATTTTGGCTAACAAATAAGATTTCAACAATGCTAATCTCTGTCACACAACATAAAAGCATAGAACTCAATCCAAACCGTGTTATGATAAACAAGATGTGTAGAATCCGACATAAAGGCATATTGACTTTAAGATAAGGAGAATATATTAATCAGGAATTTCCTTTATAAGTGACAAGAGCCCCAAAATGGCTTAAGAGGAGAAAGGGAGTTATTGGCTCATGAAACTAAAAGGTAAATTCAAGAGAATCTTCCTTCAAGTACAGCTAGATCCAAGAATCTTTCTCTCTCTTTTGCTGGTTTCTGTATTGGCTTCATTCAAAACATCAGATGTCAGCACAGGTTTTTCCAAAGATCTTTATGTTTGCCTACTCCTCACTTTGCAAACACAATAGCTTATAAAAAGTGCAGCATTAGCAAACATCTTAGGTGTGACGGATTAGACTAATGCAGGTCGCGTGGCTGCTTTTTGAAGTAATTCCTATAGCAAAGGAAACTCAGAGGGCTGATTGGCTAGGCCTGGTCAAGTGCCCATCCCTGGATTCCAGGAGGAAGACCAACCCTGCCCCAACCACATGAACTAAGAGTTAGGGAAAAGTGGCCCTAAGGGAAAATCAAGGTGTTGTTACCAGAAAAGAGGAAAAGGAATGATAGGCAGATAGAACTAGCAGATGTCTTCACAGATGGAAAAATGATTCCTCTCCTTAACACTGGGGAAAATTTTTATGTTCAAAGCACAATAAGAAAACTCATTGTGGAGCCAAGCATAGTGGTACACACCTGTAATTCAAGCACACAGGTGGCTGAGGCAGGAGAATTGCAAGATCAGGAAGGTCAGTCTTCCGGGTTACATGGCAAGACCCTGCTTCCAAAAAAAAAGTCATTGTGGTAAGATGAAACTTTAGACTAAGACAGTGGTTAACAGGAGCTTTTTCTAAGTCACTTCATCATCAAATTACAGAATGAGAAAATGGAACCCCGTGTTTGGAGCACATTCTTTTTTTTTTTTTTCATTTTTCTTTTATTATTCATATGTGCATACAAGGCTTGGTTCATTTCTCCCCCCTGCCCCCACCCCCTCCCTTACCACCCACTCCACCCCCTCCCTCTCCCCCCCTCAATACCCAGCAGAAACTATTTTGCCCTTATTTCTAATTTTGTTGTAGAGAGAGTATAAGCAATAATAGGAAGGAACAAGGGTTTTTGCTGGTTGAGATAAGGATAGCTATACAGGGCATTGACTCACATTGATTTCCTGTGCATGGGTGTTACCTTCTAGGTTAATTCTTTTGATCTCACCTTTTCTCTAGTACCTGTTCCCCTTTTCCTATTGGCCTCAGTTGCTTTAAGGTATCTGCTTTAGTTTCTCTGCGTTAAGGGCAACAAATGCTAGCTAATTTTTTAGGTGTCTTACCTATCCTCACCCCTCCCTTGTGTGCTCTCGCTTTTATCATGTGCTCATAGTCCAATCCCCTTGTTGTGTTTGCCCTTGATCTAATGTCCACATATGAGGGAGAACATACGATTTTTGGTCTTTTGGGCCAGGCTAACCTCACTCAGAATGATGCTCTCCAATTCCATCCATTTACCAGCGAATGATAACATTTCGTTCTTCTTCATGGCTGCATAAAATTCCATTGTGTATAGATACCACATTTTCTTAATCCATTCGTCAGTGCTGGGGCATCTTGGCTGTTTCCATAACTAGCACACATTCTTTGACTGTTCCAAGGTCTTGTATAGTTCTGTGCTCAGTTGCCTGATAATCAACAGGAAGTGGGAAACTTGGAGTGAGAAGATCCTTTTCCACCCTCCTCTGTGCTTTGGGGGGCTGACCCTTGCAGACCACATCAACTTCCTTAACCTCTGGCTTCCCTTTGGTTTCAGATGAGGGAGTGCCAGCAGGAGATCAACAGGCAGGGGAAAGTGAAACTGGAACTTTTATTCTCCAGGCTGCACCCCTTCAAAACCTCAGCTCCTGTCATGGAGCTTGCTCCCAGGGCTGGAGCTGCTCCCACAGCTCTGTCAGGGTTCTGGATGCATTCTCTTCCCTTGACCTGCAGCCCTAGATGTGGTAATAGCTTCCTTCTGTTGCTCGTTCTGGGACATTTCTCCATCTCTTGGTTTTCTTTACTCCTCCTCATACCTTTGCAAACAGTCTGTTTATTAATCTCTCCCCAGTCTTAAGTCTACTGCTTATTTCCTTGGAGCAAGGGGGTTTATCCAATTGATCCAATGACCAATTTTGTAAAGATATGTATTTAATAAGTGCCTGGCTACATTTTCCTATTTTAGGTGTGAGGCAAGGCAAAAGCCTTTCTCCCATTGGCCCCTCACCTACTGATCTCCTCACTGATGCCCTAGTTCCTATAACTGGAGACAAAGACTTTCACTACTCTGTGATGGGGAGGCATTATATACACATTTCCCTGACTTAAAATTGCTCCACTATATAAATGACTGATAGCCAATTCCTTCTTTTTTTTTTTTTTTTTTTCATTTTTCTTTTATTATTCATATGTGCATACAAGGCTTGGTTCATTTCTCCCCCCTGCCCCCACCCCCTCCCTTACCACCCACTCCACCCCCTCCCGCTCCCCCCCTCAATACCCAGCAGAAACTATTTTGCCCTTATCTCTAATTTTGTTGTAGAGAGAGTATAAGCAATAATAGGAAGGAACAAGGGGTTTTGCTGGTTGAGATAAGGATAGCTATACAGGGCATTGACTCACATTGATTTCCTGTGTGTGGGTGTTACCTTCTAGGTTAATTCTTTTTGATCTAACCTTTTCTCTAGTTCCTGGTCCCCTTTTCCTATTGGCCTCAGTTGCTTTAAGGTATCTGCTTTAGTTTCTCTGCGTTAAGGGCAACAAATGCTAGCTAGTTTTTTAGGTGTCTTACCTATCCTCACCCCTCCCTTGTGTGCTCTCGCTTTTATCATGTGCTCATAGTCCAATCCCCTTGTTGTGTTTGCCCTTGATCTAATGTCCACATATGAGGGAGAACATACGATTTTTGGTCTTTTGAGCCAGGCTAACCTCACTCAGAATGATGTTCTCCAATTCCATCCATTTACCAGCGAATGATAACATTTCGTTCTTCTTCATGGCTGCATAAAATTCCATTGTGTATAGATACCACATTTTCTTAATCCATTCGTCAGTGCTGGGACATCTTGGCTGTTTCCATAACTTGGCTATTGTGAATAGTGCCGCAATAAACATGGATGTGCAGGTGCCTCTGGAGTAACAGTCTTTTGGGTATATCCCCAAGAGTGGTATTGCTGGATCAAATGGTAGATCGATGTCCATCTTTTTAAGTAGCCTCCAAATTTTTTTCCAGAGTGGTTGTACTAGTCTACATTCCCACCAACAGTGTAAAAGGGTTCCTTTTTCCCCACATCCTCGCCAACACCTGTTGTTGGTGGTGTTGCTGATGATGGCTATTCTAACAGGGGTGAGGTGGAATCTTAGTGTGGTTTTAATTTGCATTTCCTTTATTGCTAGAGATGGTGAGCATTTTTTCATGTGTTTTCTGGCCATTTGAATTTCTTCTTTTGAGAAAGTTCTGTTTAGTTCACATGCCCATTTCTTTATTGGTTCATTAGTTTTGGGAGAATTTAGTTTTTTAAGTTCCCTGTATATTCTGGTTATCAGTCCTTTGTCTGATGTATAATTGGCAAATATTTTCTCCCACTCTGTGGGTGTTCTCTTCAGTTTAGAGACCATTTCTTTTGATGAACAGAAGCTTTTTAGTTTTATGAGGTCCCATTTATCTATGCTATCTCTTAGTTGCTGTGCTGCTGGGGTTTCATTGAGAAAGTTTTTACCTATACCTACTAACTCCAGAGTATTTCCTACTCTTTCTTGTATCAACTTAAGAGTTTGGGGTCTGATATTAAGATCCTTGATCCATTTTGAGTTAATCTTGGTATAGGGTGATATACATGGATCTAGTTTCAGTTTTTTGCAGACTGCTAACCAGTTTTCCCAGCAGTTTTTGTTGAAGAGGCTGCTATTTCTCCATCGTATATTTTTAGCTCCTTTGTCAAAGATAAGTTGCTCATAGTTGTGTGGCTTCATATCTGGATCCTCTATTCTGTTCCACTGGTCTTCATGTCTGTTTTTGTGCCAGTACCATGCTGTTTTTATTGTTATTGCTTTGTAATATAGTTTGAAGTCAGGTATTGTGATACCTCCTGCATTGTTCTTTTGACTGAGTATTGCCTTGGCTATTCGTGGCCTCTTGTGTTTCCATATAAATTTCACAGTAGATTTTTCAATCTCTTTAATGAATGTCATTGGAATTTTGATGGGAATTGCATTAAACATGTAGATTACTTTGGGGAGTATCGACATTTTTACTATGTTGATTCTACCAATCCATGAGCATGGGAGATCTCTCCACTTTCTATAGTCTTCCTCAATCTCTTTCTTCAGAAGTGTATAGTTTTCCTTGTAGAGGTCTTTCACATCTTTTGTTAGGTTTACACCTAGGTATTTGATTTTTTTTGAGGCTATTGTAAATGGAATTGTTTTCATACATTCTTTTTCCGTTTGCTCATTGTTAGTGTATAGAAATGCTAATGATTTTTCTATGTTGATTTTATATCCTGCTACTTTGCTATAGCTATTGATGATGTCTAGAAGCTTCTGAGTAGAGTTTTTTGGGTCTTTAAGGTATAGGATCATGTCGTCTGCAAATAGGGATATTTTGACAGTTTCTTTACCTATTTGTATTCCTTTTATTCCTTCTTCTTGCCTAATTGCTCTGGCTAGGAATTCCAGTACTATGTTGAATAGGAGTGGAGATAGTGGGCATCCTTGTCTGGTTCCTGATTTTAGAGGGAACGGTTTTAATTTTTCTCCGTTAAGTATAATGCTGGCTGTAGGTTTGTCATATATAGCTTTTATAATGTTGAGGAACTTTCCTTCTATTCCTAGTTTTCTTAGAGCTTTTATCATGAAATGATGTTGGATCTTATCAAAGGCTTTTTCTGCGTCTATTGAGATGATCAAGTGGTTTTTGTCTTTGCTTCTGTTAATGTGGTTTATTACGTTTATTGATTTTCGTATGTTGAACCACCCCTGCATCCCTGGGATGAAGCCTACCTGGTCGTGGTGGATAATCTTTTTGATGTGTTGCTGAATTCGGTTTGCCATTATTTTGTTGAGGATTTTTGCATCAATGTTCATTAAGGAGATTGGCCTATAGTTCTCCTTTTTGGAGGTGTCTTTGCCTGGTTTTGGGATAAGTGTAATAGTGGCTTCATAAAATGTGTTTGGCAGTTTTCCTTCCCTTTCTATTTCATGGAACAGTTTAAGGAGGGTTGGTATCAGTTCTTCTTTAAAGGTCTGATAGAATTCAGCAGAGAATCCATCAGGTCCTGGACTTTTCTTTTTGGGGAGACTCTTGATTGCTGCTTCAATTTCATTTTGTGTTATAGGTCTATTCAGGTGATTAATTTCCTCTTGGTTCAGTTTTGGATGATCATATGTATCTAGAAATCTGTCCATTTCTTTTAGATTTTCAAATTTATTTGAATATAGGTTCTCAAAGTAGTCTCTGATGATTTCCTGGATTTCCATGGTGTTTGTTGTTATCTCCCCTTTTGCATTCCTGATTCTACTAATTTGGGTTTTTTCTCTCCTCATTTTAGTCAGGTTTGCCAGGGGTCTATCGATCTTGTTTATTTTTTCAAAGAACCAACTTTTTGTTTCATTAATTCTTTGTATGGTTTTTTTGGTTTCTATTTCGTTGATTTCAGCTCTTATTTTTATTATTTCTCTCCTTCTATTTGTTTTGGGATTTGCTTGTTCTTGTTTTTCTAGGAGTTTGAGATGTATCATTAGGTCATTGATTTGGGATCTTTCAATCTTTTTAATATATGCACTCATGGCTATAAACTTTCCTCTCAAGACTGCCTTAGCTGTGTCCCATAGGTTCCGGTAGGTTGTGTTTTCATTTTCATTGACTTCTAGGAACTTTTTAATTTCCTCTTTTATTGCATCGATGATCCATTCTTCATTAAGTAATGAGTTATTTAGTTTCCAGCTGTTTGCATGTTTTTTGTCTTTACTTTTGTTGTTGAGTTCTACTTTTACTGCATTGTGGTCAGATAGTATGCACGGTATTATTTCTATTTTCTTATATTTGCTGAGGCTTGCTTTGTGCCCTAGGATATGATCTATTTTGGAGAAGGTTCCATGGGCTGCTGAGAAGAATGTATATTGTGTAGAGGTTGGATGAAATGTTCTATAGACATCTACTAGGTCCACTTGATCTATTGCATATTTTAGATCTTGGATTTCTTTATTGAGTTTTTGTTTGGATGACCTATCTATTGATGATAATGGAGTGTTAAAGTCTCCCACAACCACTGTGTTGGCGTTTATATATGCTTTTAGGTCTTTTAGGGTATGTTTGATGAAATTGGGTGCGTTGACATTGGGTGCGTACAGATTGATGATTATTATTTCCTTTTGGTCTATTTCCCCTTTTATTAGTATGGAATGTCCTTCTTTGTCTCGTTTGATCAATGTAGGTTTGAAGTCTACTTTGTCAGAGATAAGTATTGCTACTCCTGCTTGTTTTCGGGGGCCATTAGCTTGGTAAATCTTCTTCCAGCCTTTCATCCTAAGCATATGCTTATTTCTGTCGGTGAGATGAGTCTCCTGTAAGCAACAAATTGTTGGATCTTCTTTTTTAATCCATTTTGTCAAACGGTGTCTTTTGATGGGTGAATTAAGTCCATTGACATTAAGTGTTAGTACTGATAGGTATGTGGTGATTCCTGCCATTTAGTTATCTTAGTTGTTTGAAGGTTTGATTGTGTGTACCTAACTTGATGTTACTCTCTACTGTCTTGCTTTTTCTTATCCTGTGGTTTGGTGCTGCCTGCCTTTTCATGGTTAAGTTGGGTGTCACTTTCTGTGTGCAGGATCCCTTGCAGAATCTTTTGTAATGGTGGCTTTGTGGTCACATATTGTTTTAGTTTCTGCTTATCATGGAAGACTTTTATTGCTCCATCTATTTTGAATGATAGCTTTGCTGGGTAGAGTATCCTGGGGTTGAAGTTATTTTCATTCAGTGCCCGGAAGATCTCACCCCACGCTCTTCTTGCTTTTAATGTTTCTGTTGAGAAGTCTGCTGTGATTTTGATGGGTTTACCTTTGTATGTTACTTGTTTTTTCTCTCTTGCAGCCTTCAATATTCTTTCCTTAGTTTCTGAACTTGTTGTTTTAATGATGATATGTCGTGGAGTAGTTCTATTTTGATCTGGTCTGTTTGGTGTCCTGGAGGCCTCTTGCATTTGTATGGGAATATCTTTCTCTAGATTTGGGAAATTTTCCATTATTATTTTGTTGAATATATTACGCATTCCCTTCGCTTGCACCTCTTCTCCTTCTTCGATGCCCATGATTCTCAAGTTTGGTCTTTTGATGGAGTCGGTGAGTTCTTGCATTTTCTTTTCACAGGTCTTGAGTTGTTTAATTAATAGTTCTTCGGTTTTTCCTTTAATTACCATTTCATCTTCAAGTTCTGAGATTCTGTCTTCTGTTTGTTCTATTCTGCTGGATTGGCTTTCCGTTTTGTTTTGCAGTTCTGTTTCGTTCTTTTTTCTGAGGTTTTCCATATCCTGGCTGTTTTCTTCTTTATTGTTGTCTATTTTTGTCCTGAGTTCATTTATCCATTTATTCATTGTGTTCTCTCTTTCACTTTGGTGTTTATACAGTGCTTCTATGGTTTCCTTTATTTCTTCTTTTGCTTTTTCAAATTCTCTATTTTTATTGTCTTGGAATTTCTTGAGTGTCTCCTGTACATTTTGGTTGACCCTATCCAGTATCATCTCTATAAAATTCTCATTGAGTACTTGTAGTATGTCTTCTTTTAAATTATTCTTGTAGGCTTCATTGGGTCCTTTGGCATAGTTTATCTTCATTTTGTTGGAGTCTGGCTCTGAGTTTCTGTTCTCTTCATTCCCCTCTGGTTCCTGTACTAATT
Source organism: Castor canadensis (assembly GCF_047511655.1). Classification (NCBI taxonomy): domain Eukaryota; kingdom Metazoa; phylum Chordata; class Mammalia; order Rodentia; family Castoridae; genus Castor; species Castor canadensis. The sequence goes on along the minus strand of NC_133389.1, from coordinate 153,690,688 downwards.
TTTTGCTGTGGGGAAACTGGTTTCCTTGTTTTTTCTGTCTTCCTGTCATTGTCCTTGGTGTTGTTACTGTCCCTGTACTGTGTGTAATTAAGTATTTTCTAGCTTGTAATAATAACAATGGTAATATTGAGAACGGAAGAGTGAGCTGAGATGGAAAGCAAGAAGTTAAAGAAAAGGGGAAAACAAATATACAGACAAGAGGGAGAAAGCAGAACAAGGTATCAGACAAGAGAGTTTCAAAGGTATAAACAGGGAGTGTTAGTGTACTAATCGACAGTAAGCTGAACAGACAATAGAGAGACAGAGAGAGGATTGAAAATCAAAGATAAAAAAAATAAAAAATAAGTATATGAAAGTAATATCTATTTATAAAAATGAATTAAAATAAAATGGAAAATAGGAAATTAAAAAAAAAAAAAAAACCAAAAAACTTCCAAGTTTATATGCAATGCAATTTCAGTCTTAATAATTTGGATGTCCGTCTTAATCTCCAGTCCTGGAGTTGGTGCCTCAGATGTTGTTCTGTAGTTGTCTCATCAAAGGGGATGCATAAAGTAGAACAAAACTACACTCACACACACACAGAAGAAAAAATTAAAAAAAAGCCCCACCAAGTGTCCCCAGTTCAAATGCAATAGTTTCAGTAAGTTTTTCGGCTTGCAGGTGTAATTCGGTTGTTCTCTCATCAAAGGTAGGGAGAAAAAGAAAAAAAAGCGTCTGGAGGCAGTTCTGAGAGTGGTATCTGCAACTGTGGCTTGCCTGCCTGCTGCTGTCAGCCTGTAGCTGGTGGCGTTATTTATGCAGATCTCTGGGGTGAGCTAGCACTCACCTGGTCCCACAGGCTTTGTTTGCTCAGAGTTCTCCTGTGCGGGGGAGGGGGGCCTCTGCTACAGGCTTTTCCCTTTCCAAGCACTGGGAAAGGCGACACTGCCCCGCGTTGTCAGGCCTGCGTGTTTATTTACAGTTCACGTGGGAAGTGGGTCTTCCCTCCTCTCACAAGCGTCCCTGTTCCTGGTTGCTGGCGCGCCCCGCTCCCGCCAGAGCCTCTCCGGCCCGCCCGGCTCGTTTCTTTACAGTCCCGGGAAGGCTTCCCTTCCCCCAATCTTCAGCGCTCAGGGCGCCCCACCCTCTTTCCAGCGTGTCTTAACTGTTCTTATTGCTTAGTACTCAGTTTCTTTTTTTCCCCGGGTGGAGGTCAGTCTGTCCAGGGGGCTATGCTGCTCTGGCCCAGGCTTGTCTGTGGGGGAACCGCGGTACCGCGAAGCTCACCTGGTCCGCGTCTTCCCAAGCCGTATGGGCGCCGGCCACTGGCGGCCCCGGGGGCCTCCTCGGTTCTCCGTTTAACGTGAAGTGGAGATTCTCTGCGCCAGCTGGAGATGTGGAGGAGTCAAAGTTATGCCTTTTCTCGGTGATTATGCCTGCAAAGTGTGTCTCCAGCGTCTCTCCAAGATTTCACTATAGGAGGCTCGCTTTCTGCTTCCTACCTCTAGCCGCCATCTTGGAATCTCCCCCCAATTCCTTCTTAAGAAAATGCCAGAAAGGAGAAAGAAAAGTACTGCTGACAATAAATGGATGGAGACATGTGTCTGATTGTGATACAGAAGATGGTGACAACACAATTCAGAAAGTACTCAGAAAAAATATATATTGTAAAGATTGTGTGCACCAAAGATAGAACCTCTCAACTAATAATCTTGAAGGCCACCTCTAAAGCTAACCATCCTTTCTCCACCAGCCCAGAACAAATGAGATGACTCACTGCTATGGGCCAAATTGTGTCCCCTCAAAATTCATATGTTAAGTCCTAACTCACTGTACCTCAGAATGTGACTGTATTTGGAGATAGGGCCAGGTTGAGTGTGGTGGTGCATACCTGTAATCCCATCTACTTAGGAGGCAGAGATAGAAGGATCACAGTTTGATGCCTGTCCTGGACAAAAACATAGCACCCTACTTCAAATCAGAGCACAAAAGGACTGGGAGCATGGCCCAAGTGGTACAGTACTTGCACAGGAAGGACAAGGCCTTGAGTTCAATCCTCAGTACTGCAGAGAGAGAGAGATTGGCAGAGAGAGAACACAACAGGGTTCTTGAAGGTCATATGGGCAGGATCTAATTCAATATGATTGGTATCCTCATAAGAAAAGATTAGGACTCAGACGCACACAAAAGGAAGACCATGTAAAAACATAGGGAGAAGATGTCCACATAACAAGCCTGGCACCACCTTGAGTTTGGATTTGAGAATTCCTACTATTTAAGCCACCTGGTCTGTGGTACTTTGCTATGGCAGCCTTAGGAAACTAGTATACCCACGCTCAAAGTCCCTAAAGTAAACACTTTCCTTCTAAAAAAGGAAGACGCTCCCCCGCAAACAAAAACCCTCCTCTCTCCAACAGATGAAGAAAACCAACTCAATCTATTGTTTCAGCCTTGTGAAGCTACAGACTTCTGTGTATGAACCCCAAGGTGAGACAGCCATTCTCTTACCCATCATCCATCAGGGTATACCATCAGATCCATCATTTTCGACAATGCAGTAGCCTGTGCATTTATTTGCTAGCCATTTGGAAGAATTCACCTAAGACTAAATTCCTGCCAAATATTGGGATGAAGCCTCATTTTGAAGTAAAGACTTGGCATTTTAGGACTTAATGTGTCATGTCTTCTCACACAATGGTCTGTACAAGGACCATTGAATAAAAAGATATGAAAAATCCCTAATAAATTCAACTGATGGAAAAAGAGTGAGAAATAAAATAATGAAATAAGGTAATATAAGACCCCTGGATTGTAGAAGTCAGTTTCCTACCCAATTCCCAGTCTTGTCACTCCAACAAAGGTTATTTACAGAGCCTTCTCTGTGACTACTGGGGCTCCTTGAGCACATACCCTAATCTAACACAAACACCTAACTTTTCAGGATTTGCTTACTAAGGATGTCTATTCAGTTCGCTGTCAGTCACTGCCTTCTCTGAACAGAGAAAGTCTGAATAGCAATGGAGAGTGAAGCCAAGAGCCACAGGCAATCACATGTGTATTTTCTCACATAGAAATAAACACTGACTGAATAGTTCCTGTTTCTATGGCAATTATTAAAAGATAACAGGATTCTCTTCTGAAACTTGCTATTGGGAACTCACCGCCTTAGAATAAGTATAAAACTATCAAGTAAGCTTGGGACTGATTAGGAAACAAACTCAAAGAAAATCAAAACCAAATTGCTAAAGTTTTAGAGATCTGAACCCAAAAATGGAATGTGATAGGTAAGGGAAACCCATTAATGGAACAATTTGTTTTATACTGTCTTATTTGAGTTTGAAGTTCCAGAGTTTTCATTTTTACTTGATTTTCTGAGACACTATGTTCTTAATCATAGTTCATACAAGTAAGTTTTTCCTTTGACTATATGTAAAATTAGAAGTTTGGTTGCAGTCTTAAATGTGATTTTTATTATTATATTTGCTCAGAAATTTTTCCAGTGAAATACAATTTGATTTCAAAACAGAAAAACTAGATTTCCTTCATAGACTCTTGCTTGGCTACACACTTTGTTGAAGCAACTGTGAGTCAGAGAAAGGTCGGCCCTCTGTTCAGAGATGAGGAACTAGCTCCAGAGCCAGGTCTTCTGGGTTGGAACCCAGGCTTCCTGTCTTACTAGCTGCATATCCACGGGCAAGTGTCAGAACCTCTCAGAGTTCAGTTTTTGTATTTTTGTTTTTGTTTTTGTCTGTAAAGCAAAGGTAATGATAGTGCTTAGCTCATTGGTCTCTAGAGGTAATTAAATAAGTTAACACAAGTCAAGCACTTCAACCAATATCTAATCCATTTTATTTGCTCAATAAGTATTAGCTATCACTGTTATTAAAGTAGTAAAAACAGCACTCAACTTCTCACCACTTGTCTGTCATCAAGGCACATTTCAGCCATACAGCTGAGTAGCAAATGACAGACGGTGGGTGTCTGTATGAATCAAAGATTGACCTTGGTGGTTAGCTGGCCAACAGCTAGAGCAGTCTTTCAGGAGCCTGAGCTGGGGATGTGGTGTTGTGAGGTTTTGTGGCACAAGCTTTCTTTGTGGGTTTTAATTTGAAGATACAGAGATTTACCTTTTAAATCTCTCTCTCTCTCTCTCTCTCTCTCTCTCTCTCTCTCTCTCTCTCTCTATCTCTTGCTCTCTCTCTCTCTTTCTCCTCTTGTAAGATTTACTAAAAACATTGTGCTTCAAAAGAAAGAAAAGAATTAATGTGAAATGGGAGAAAGGAGAAGAGGTACAAATGAAGCTAAATACAGAATATGACATTTTTAAAGGTCTGAAAACAAAAAAAAAATTCTTATATTACCTCATAGTAGGAAAAGCTCCCTTAAACCATTCCTTCCTTTCAAATTCCATCCATAATGATGGTGGAAGAGAATTAAATTGTAATTATTTTTCCCAAAATACTTTCCAATTTTCTGGCTTGAGAATACTTTAGAGTTGCACGTTGGAGTGTTTCCCCTAAATACCAGCTAGAATTTAATGCAATAATATCACTAGAGAACATAAAGTAGGTAAGAAAGGAAAACCAATCTGTCTGGTTCAAGGGGATGAAGTGTAAAAGTATCATAGAAAATGTTTCCCTCTGTGGAAACAGAACATTCCAATTGCCCAGAATTTGAATGCCGAAATTGCTAAGTAATCTTAAAGAGATTCAAAATATCCAAGGGTATGCCCACAGGTCCTCTTTTGAAGATGTCAACTGAAAACCCAAGGTGTAGATGTAGCACCTTGACTGGTCAGATGGCAGAATGCCCAGTGGTTGGTGGGTGGAGATATATCCTGAAGGTGAGAGATAGAAAGAGCAAAAAGTGAGAGTGAGCAGAGAAAGGATAAAGGGCTAAGAAATAAAGTGAAGGGGGGAGAGAAAGAGAAAAGTTGCCAGAGGAAAAGAAGTCTGTTGGAAGAAAAGCAATCTTTCTTAGAAAGATTTGATTAGGGAGACGTTTTATTGAGAATACTCCATTCCACCTCTACACTTGGTTTTCTTACAGGCTTCCACAAGGGGGCACTGCTGAAACACAGACTTGATCTCTCGCTATTTCAAACATTCTTGTACTCTCTGGATTGTTTGTTTTGGTGCTCATGTCTTTGGTTTTGTTATTCCCTGATGTCACTTGGTCTATGGTTATCTTAATAGTTGTGTTTTTAGTAAATTCATTCTTGTATTTATGTTTTGTTTGAAATTTAAGTGAAGTTTCATATCAGTAATTAAATGGAAAGTCAGTATTATTTGCCATGAATAAAAGGTGATGAAAAAAACAAACTAGAAACAAACTTAATTCTAGCCAGATACTAGATGGTGTGAGAGGAGAATGAGAGAGAGGGAAGGAGAGAGAGAGAGAGAGAGAGAGAGAGAGAGAGAGAGAGAGAGAGAAGACATCTTACTGTTAGGGAGGTGTTAAAAATAAAAAGGCACTAAGTCTTTTTTCCTTTATATAATCAAAATTAATGACAGTGTGAGGCTAGATGGTAGATGAGAAACATCCTCTGTGTGACTTTGTGAATGAGAAGTCAGGGAAACAAAGGACGTGATATATTCCTAAGAGAAAAAGAGAGAAAGAGCATCAGCAACCATCAAAGAAGTGACAAGATATCTGAAAAGCATGTAGAAGCAGAAAGACAACACAGAGAAAAGTAGAAAACAATCCAAAGCTCTTACCTCGGCTCCCCAAAGTGGGAAGAGAAGCTGAAGCCACAACCACAAGTGAAAACAGACCAATAGACCTAGCCGCAGGATAAGTCCATAGTTCTTGCACGCCTTAAGTCCAGTGGGTGTATGTAGTGTGACAGTGACTCCTTTGTATGGCAGACTAACAGTGGAGAAGAAAGGCATTTTGTTCCTCCCAATATCTCAGAGTGCTAGAGCCAGGTGCTATCTTGAGAGGGGGCTTATTTTTTGACACTGAGCTACTTATTCCAGGGACCTGAAAACAATGGAAAAGCATAAAACAAAGAACCTGAGGACACCCATTTCTTGTGAAATGGCCAAAAGAGGTAGTTGCAGAATTGGGGGGTGGGGGATGTGAGAAGTCTGAGATGTGAACCCACTAAGAAGTTTAAGCAGCAGGAGCTTGGGTGATGAAAGGCATGATTGTTGGTGGTCCTGCATTCTGTGATGAATAGCAAGCCCCATCACTACAGGACCGTGGAAACAGAGCTCCAAGCCCATGGCTGGTGAATTGCTTGACTTCCAGGAGCTACATCTCAGCTGCATATGGTTGGCTTCCTGGTGGGACTGAGTTCTGAACCCAAGTCCCACAGATCACTCCATTTCCATATCCTTCTCCCTCCTGTAGAGTGGTTAACAGCTGGACTGGGTCTGAAGGCACTGAGACCAGCAGGCAGAGGGCCAGGTTTTGGATCTCTCCCTAAAGGGCAGACTCAGTGCTCTGTTTGCTTTCCCTATTTTCTAACCCATTGGGGGAACATCCCTAATAGGAATACTTGCTGGTTTTGGGGCCACAAACTTAAGGGCCTGTGAAGTAACTGGGAACCTGCCTGGCCCAGGGACTTCAAGCTCTGCTGCCAGCAGTGGCAACCTGTATACAAAGAAGGGAAGCTTTGAAAGTGAAAGCAACCCTGAAGAGGACAACTGACCTTTGCCCAGCCCTGCCCTCAGCCCACATATAGCTTCATCCTGTATAATAGGAACTACTAGAGACTTGAGCTAGTTTTCTTTTGTCTGAGTTGTGCTGGGGATTGGGCCTGGTGCTCTGAGCATGTGGACAAATACTTGGCTACTGAGCTACATCCCCAGTTTAGTAGAGAGAAACTGTGCCTCAACCCTGCCACTAACCAGTCCTGCCTGAACATTGATAATATTTCAACTGAAGGAGTAAAGGTGATTAAAACCTCAGAAAAATAACTTGGCCTCAGGAGAGCAAATTCCAATGCAGAAACACAAAAAAAATAAGGTACTGTGACTCCTCTAAAAATCAACAACTCCACAATAACAGACTCTAATGATAGGAAAGTGAATGAAATTCCTGACAAATAGTTCCAAAGAATAATTCTAAGAATGATCAGTAAAATTATAAAGGACAATAAACACCTGAATGAATTCAAAGGAAATAATGAAATAAGGCAATGCAGGATATGAAAGAGTAAGTCAGTAAAGATAAAGAAATCCTGAAAAAATTGAATTGAAATTCTAGAACTACAAAGCTCAATAAGTCATATTAAAAAAAAAAAACTCAGTTGAAATCCTTACCAATAGACTGGAACAAGTTAAAGACAGAGAAGACAGAGCTTGAAGACAAAGTAGATAAATTAGAACATTCAAACAATAACAAAGAAAATATCAGAAAGTATACACAAAACCTACAAGACCTCTGAAATGTCATTAAAAAACCAAACCCATGAATCATGACCATCAAAGAAGAAGAGGTACAAACTAAAGGCACAGAAAACATATTTCATATAATAGTAGCAGGAAATTTCCCAAATATTAGGAAAGAGATGGATATCCCAGACCAGGAGGTTTTTAGAACACTAAAAAGACAATACCAGAAAAGAAATCACTCCAAATCATATTATAGTTATATTATAGTTAAAACATTAAGTATGTACTAAGAAAGAATATTGAAAGCTACAAGAAAGAAGAACCAAGTCACATATAAAAGCAAACCTATTAGTATAACAGCAGATTTCTCAACTCTAAAAGATATAAGGTTGGGTTGAGGGAGTGTCTCAAGCAGTAAGAGCACCTGCCTAGCAAGCATGAAGTCCTGAGTTCAAACCCCAGTGCCACCAAAAGTTATAATATAAATAATTTTTTTAAAGATAGGAGGGCATGGATTGTGTATTTAAGCTCTGAAAGAAAATAATTGCCACTCTAGATTACTCTATCCAGCAAAGCTATTCTTCATAACTGAAGGAAAATTAAAAACCTTCTTCAATAAACAAAATGAAAGGAATTCATTACCACTAAGCCAGCACTGCAGAGTATTCATAAAAGAATCCTATACACAGAAAAGGAACATAAACACAACCATGATAATATGAGAAAGAATAAATCTCAATAGCAGAGTAGATACACATCAGGAAAGAATCAAACATTACACATTACAAAACAATAGGAATTAGTATGTATCTTTCAATAATAACTTTATATATTAATGCTCTCTATTTTCCAATTAAAAGATACAGACTAGTGAGTTGTATAAAAAAACAAGACCCAACTATTTATTGCTTACAAGAAATGCACCTCACTGGCAAAGTCAAGCACAAGCTTAAAGAATGGAAAAAGATATTCCAAGCAAATGCAAAACCTAAAGCTACCAAAGTAACCATACTCATATCTGATAAAGAAGACTTCAAACAAAAGTTAATCAAAAGAGACAAAGACCACTTCATATTGATAAAGGAGACAATCCATCAGGATTACAATAACAATTGTAAATACATATGATCTGAATGTCATTGTACCCAATTTTATAAAACAAACACTACCAGACATAAAAGTACAGATAGAACCCAACACAATAATAGTGGGTAATTTCAACACTGCATTCTCACCAATAGGTAGATTATCAAGACAAAAAAAAAATCAACAATGCATCTTCAGAATTAAACAACACTGTGGATCAGATAGACTTAACAGACATCTACAGAAGAATATTCCACCAAACAGCCACAGAATATACATCTTTCTCAGCAGCCCACACAATTTTTTCAAAATATATCATATTTTAGGACATAAAGCAAGTCTTAACAAATATAATAAAATTGAAATAACTTCTTATATTTTATTACACCATAGTAGAATAAAACTAGAAATCAATAGCAAGAGAAACCACAGAAAATATGCAAACACATGAAAACTGAACAACACACTTTTGAATGATTAGTGGGTCACTGAAGAAATGATGGGAGGAGAATCAAAAATTTTCTAGAAGCAAGTGAAAATAAAAACACAATATACCAGAACCTATGGTATCTAGTGAAAACAGTTCTGAAAGGTAAGTTAATAGCTATAAATGCCTACATTTTAAAAATTGGAGAGATCGCAAACAAATAACTAATAATGTACCTCAAAAATCTTAGAAAAATGAGAGCAAGCCAACTCCAAAATTAGTAGAAAGAAGGAAATAATAAAGATCAGAGCTGATACCAACAAAATGGAACTAAAAGAAAATTAAAAATCAATGAACCAAAAAATTAATTCCTTAAAATAATAAATAAAATTGATAAGCCCTTAGCCAAATTAGCCAAAAGAAAGAGATGACCCAAATTAATAAAATTAGAAATTAAAAAGGTGACATTATAGCAGATACCACTGAAATCCAAACAGTCACTAGGGAATATTTGGAAACTTACACTCCAATAAATTGGAAAATCTGTAAGAAATGGATATATTTCTAGACAGTATGACCTGCCAAAATTGAACCAAGAAGATACAAATGACTTAAACAGATTTAAAATGAGCAAGGACATTGAAGCACTGATAAAGAAATTCCCAACAAAGAAAATCCTAGGATCAGACAGATTTACTGCTGAATTCTATTAAACCTTTAAAGAAGAACTAACACCAATTCTCGAACTAGTCCACAAAGTACAAAGGGAAGCAACAATTCTGAACTAATTCTCTGAAGTCAGTGGTACCCAGCTACTAAAACTAGATAAGAACACAACAAAAAAATGAAAACTACAGGCCAATTTCCTTCATGAACATAGATGCAAAACCCTTAATAAAATACTTGCAAACCAAATTCAACAACACATTAAAAATATCATACATTATGATCAAATTGGCTTAATTCCAGGGATGCAAAACAGTTCAACATATGTAAATTGGTAAATGTAATACAGCATATTAACAGAAGCAAAGACAAGAATCAATTAATCATCTCAATGGATGCAGAAAATCCCACTTCCCTATTTCTAAAAAACCCGAAAGCTAAAAGGTTCATACCTCAACATAATAAAGGCAATATACGACAAACTTTTAACCAACATGCTGAATGGGGGAATTTTTTTTTTTTCATTTTTCTTTTTTTATTCATATGTGCATACAAGGCTTGGTTCATTTCTCCCCCCTGCCCCCACCCCCTCCCTTACCACCCACTCCACCCCCTCCCGCTCCCCCCCTCAATACCCAGCAGAAACTATTTTGCCCTTATCTCTAATTTTGTTGTAGAGAGAGTATAAGCAATAATAGGAAGGAACAAGGGGTTTTGCTGGTTGAGATAAGGATAGCTATACAGGGCATTGACTCACATTGATTTCCTGTGCGTGGGTGTTACCTTCTAGGTTAATTCTTTTTGATCTAACCTTTTCTCTAGTTCCTGGTCCCCTTTTCCTATTGGCCTCAGTTGCTTTAAGGTATCTGCTTTAGTTTCTCTGCATTAAGGGCAACAAATGCTAGCTAGTTTTTTAGGTGTCTTACCTATCCTCACCCCTCCCTTGTGTGCTCTCGCTTTTATCATGTGCTCATAGTCCAATCTGAATGGGGGAATGTTGAAAGCGTCATCACCACTCTTGTTCAATACATTCCTTGACTTCTTAGAGAGTAAGAAAAATGAAAGGAAGAAGTCAAATTATTCAGCTTCATATTTTTATATAACCATAATACAACTACCAAAAGAAAAAATTAACATTGATATGATATTAATAATTAAAGTACAAACTGTGCTTATATTTCACCATTTTTCCACTGATGTCTTTTCCTCCATTAAATTCCACCTAAAACTCCACTTTTTTTTATTGTTTTATTATTCATATGTGCATACAATGCTTGGGTCATTTCTCCCCCCTGCCTCCACCCCCTCCTTACCACCCACTCCGCCCCCTCCCTCTTCCCCCCACCCCCTCAGTACCCAGCAGAAACTATTTTGCCCTTATCTCTAATTTTGTTGTAGAGAGAGTATAAGCAATAATAGGAAGGAACAGGGTTTTTGCTAGTTGAGATAAGGATAGCTATACAGGGCATTGACTCACATTGATTTCCTGTGTGTGTGTGCTACCTTCTTGGTTAATTCTTTTTGATCTAACCTTTTCTCTAGTTCCTGGTCCCCTTTTCCTGTTGGCCTCAGTTGCTTTTAAGGTATCTGCTTTAGTTTCTCTGTGTTAGGGCAACAAATGCTAACTAATTTTTTAGGTGTCTTACCTATCCTCACCCCTCCCTTGTGTGCTAAAGCTTTTATCATGTGCTCAAAGTCCAATCCCCTTGTTATGTTTGCCCTTGATCTAATGTCTGCATATGAGGGAGAACATATGATTTTTGGTCTTTTGGGCCGGGCTAACCTCACTCAGAATGATGTTCTCCAATTCCATCCATTTACCAGCGAATGATAACATTTCGTTCTTCTTCATGGCTGCATAAAATTCCATTGTGTATAAATACCACATTTTCTTGATCCATTCATCAGTAGTGGGGCATCTTGGCTGTTTCCATAACTTGGCTATTGTGAATAGTGCTGCAATAAACATGGGTGTGCAGGTGCCTCTGGAGTAACTTGTGTCACAGTCCTTTGGGTATATCCCCAAGAATGGTATTGCTGGATCACACGGTAGATCAATGTTTAGCTTTTTAAGTAGCCTCCAAATTTTTTTCCAGACTGCTTGTACTAGTTCACATTCCCACCAGCAGTGTAAGAGGGTTCCTTTTTCCCCGCATCCTCGCCAACACCTGTTGGTGGTGGTGTTGCTAATGATGGCTGTTTTAACAGGGGTGAGGTGGAATCTTAGTGTGGTTTTAATTTGCATTTCCTTTATTGCTAGAGATGGTGAGCATTTTTTCATGTGTTTTTTGGCCATTTGAATTTCTTCTTTTGAGAAAGTTCTGTTTAATTCACTTGCCCATTTCTTTATTGGTTCATTAGTTTTGGGAGAATTTAGTTTTTTAAGTTCCCTATATATTCTCGTTATCAGTTCTTTGTCTGATGTGTAGCTGGCCAATATTTTCTCCCACTCTGTGGGTGGTCTCTTCAGTTTAGAGACCATTTATTTTGCTGAACAGAAGCTTTTTAGTTTTATGAGGTCCCATTTATCTATGCTATCTCTTAGTTGCTGTGCTGCTGGGGTTCCATTGAGAAAGTTCTTACCTATACCTACTAACTCCAGAGTGTTTCCTACTCTTTCCTGTATCAACTTTAGAAAACTCCACATTTAGATGTCATATCTCCTTAGTCTTCTCCAATCTATGACAGACCCTCATTCTTTCCTTGTTTGTGAACTTGATACTACTGAAGAGTATTGACCTGTTATTTTGTAGAATGTCCTCCAATTTTGGTTTGTGTAAGTTATGCCTTTTAGGCAAGAAAAATCACAAACACAAATGTCCTTCTCAGTGCATTCTATCAAAGGATTCATGATGTCTGTATGTCTTATTACTGTTGAATTTTACCTTTATTTAATGTGCCTACTACAAAAAATTTAATTGCATATATGCCTTACATTCTAGCTCCATTGGGTTGACACCATACATGGGTATTTCTGTTCATGATAAAAACATGGGTATAATTATTTCTTAGACTCTTGAAGTATTCTGCCTTTTAATACTAGTAACACCAGGTGTTTATTGAGAACTTAGTTTATATCAAACACTTTTAAAACTTTCCATGTGTTAAATCTTTTAATCCTCAGACAACCTGATAAGGCAGCTGTTCCTTTTATTCCTGCTTTGCAACTGAGAAACCTGGGATGCAAAAACATTTTAAGTGGCACACAGTTTCTTAAGTGGCAGTTCCAGAATATGAACAGGAGGAAAAAATTCTAGAGCCTCATAACGGCTACACCTTTCTAAAAGTTACAGTATCAATCAATTCAAATTCCACAGCTTAAGCTTTACCAAGTGTGAATTCTGTCTTAACTTTTCTCTCTTAACCTATGTGGCATAGACTAGGGAAATCATGTTCATTAAGCAAGCTTCTATACATTGTGTTAAAACTTCAGCGCACATTATTGCCTTTAATCATCACAGTAGTTTCATTGTATAGATAAGAGAACCAAAGCTCAAAAAATAACAAGAAGCCCAGGCTGGAATTCACAGATTTGACTAACTGGCCTTTCCATTGTATGCCTATATTCTCCAGTTGGCTCAACTATGTAAGTCTTTCTAATATTTACTAATTTTGAAAAATCAGTGCTCTGATATGGGGATTCAATTCACCAATAGCACTTCAGCATATCAGTTTTCTCTGAAAATCAGTAATAATGACCCTGATGTGCCTGTGCAGGCATTAAAGTGGGAAATGGTATCACTTTAGTACAGCACACAAAATTGGTTAGGTACCCGGTATGGGAAGCCCATTTATCCACAGAAGGAATATAAGGTTACTCTTAGTTTCCAGAATGTCTGTTGTAGAAAATGAATCATTTGACCTATTTGTAATTAGCTGGGCTTATTCCCTTTACAAATAGTGCAAATATTTGGTATCTGTTGCATAGAAAGTGATATCAAAATGGAACTGCCTATGGTTGAATACAGAATCCACTATTAAGCAATACTCACTCCAGTGGTTGAATGACATAATCTTCTTTAATAAAAAAGTAAAACTTCCTGAGCTTGTGCCACTCGAGTGGAGAAAGACAGACGTGTGGCCCAAGTGGAATATTCCAATGACTCCTGAGCTCAAAATGCAGAAAGAGAACGGCTTATTCATCCAACTGGTTTGCCTAAAAATAAATAAACAAAAGGTAATGAGGTTATTGAAAAATTGAAATGCGTTCTATGTAACTAAACTCACTTGGGTAAAGTGGGGAAGAGCATTTCATATTATTAGGTAGTAAAGAGTAATTATTAATTATTGAAAAGGTTTTCCTGCTCTGAAATCTCCAGATCCCTTTGTAGCTCAGAGCCTTCTGCAATTCCCCATCATGGCCACTAGAGGGTAGTACTGAATCATACTTAACACTCAAAGCACACAGCTGTCTAAATGCTTTTGTTCCTTTTCCGAGGTGGGGAAAAAATGAACGGACTCTGTAGGCATGCATGCAATGCAGTGTGATGGACAGGACTTTTTAATTTAATTTTTTAGCGGTTTTAAGCACGGGTTCAGAGAGCAAATGTAATGAATTCCTGCTTTGCCAACAGAAACAAGAGTCCCTGCAAGAAAAGATGGACGATTTGTCTGACGTCATGATACCTGTCCCTGAGCAGCTCTCTAAGAGAATTATGTGTTAGCGTTGAAGCAGACGACTGCCCAAAAAACAGCATATTTTGTTTTTGCTTTGCTTTGGTGGGGAAGTGGAAGAGCTTTCTTGCAGGGATTTGAGAAGGAAACTGAGATGTCCTTGGAGGATTGCAAAATCCTGATGAGGACAAGGAAGCCAGCTGAGAGACACGTACTTCATCCCTCTGGGTCTCATTCCCACGTCCTCTCACTGCAAACACCGCACTAGCATCCTGCCAGCCTTCCCTGACCAGCAGATCCGCACCCAGAGATAAGTAATTTTAAATAAAAGATGTACCCCACACACAGGGAAGAACCAAGACAAGTTGACATCAGCTGGTGAGACCCCAGCCCCCTCTGGGCTGGGTCCTGACCTCCTAAAGAGAATGGGCAGGTAAGATGCTCGAGTTCACTGCCAATTTGTATTCTGAAATTTGTTGGCAGGGCCATTTTCAAAATGGACAGAACTGTGAAGGATGGTCAAAGTCTAGGACAATCAGTCGAAGTATATTCAGTCCACAGGCTGGACTATGAAAATGACAGAGGGAGCTGGCCTGCACCCACCACTTACTACACTCCACCACGTCCATTCATAAATTACCCTGTTTTGTTCTCAAAAAGCACTTAAAAGTGGGTATTCTATTTTGCAGATAAAAATTAGGATCTTGGTGCTTGTAATGACATCCAATGGCCAGCCAAAAGCAGAGCTAAGCCAGTTGACTTCAGCGCCCATGTGCTTCATGTTCCTCGCCTATACTTATGGAGTACCTTCAGTGTACCAGGCATGGCTTCAAGTGCTTCACATGCATCATTTCATGTTATACCTGCCATAGGTGTAACGGCTGTTATTTCCATTTTAAAGACGTAGCAACAGAATCACAGGTAGATTGAGAAACTTTTCCAAGGCAACCTAACCAAAAAGTGATGGAGGATAGATTTATAGCCAGGTCATGGGGCTCCAGACTGTTCTCTGAACCAAACCACTACCCAGGGTACCCTAGGGCCCCTTAGTAGGTGCTCCAGCATTGGCTGAGTTAGGACCAAATGCCCTAACTGCCAAAAGAGAAAGAAAAAGTTTGTTTTCCCTGTCCCAGGCATAAGATTGCTTCACATTTGCCTAAAACCAACTATCTCCTATGTTCTGTGTTTAGAGCTAAGTATATATTTCATTTTGTTCTCACAATAGTCCTAGGAGAAAGCAATAATTGTCCTCATGTTTAGGTGGGAAAACTTGTGCTAGAAAGGTTAGTTAACCTACACAAGGACACACAGTTAATATAGAGCAGAGCCTGGACTAAAATATAACGTCTTTTAACCTGGAGGGATTTCCATGAGCTATTGTTGGATAAGAAAAGCAAAATGCACAAAGAACATAAAATGCTTATATGTAAAGAATTTCATTATTATGGAGAAAAATAAAGGATACAAGTTAGGTTGTTCATCTGGGTTATAGGGAAAGGTGTGGTAAGATTGTAAAAAATACATATATCACACATTTATGTATCCGTGAAAACTACAAATGTGTGCAAGTATATGTTACAAATTAAAAGTTATGAAATCAATGCAAGTTAATATAACATAATAAAACCTGACTGATTAAAGTTATTTAATGGACACTTGATAAAATTCAATGCCCATTTCTAGTAAACCTCTTAGTAATGCTTTTTTATTACAAATTCATTCTTCTCACTCTGGATTATCAACAGAAATCAAAAGTACATATTATATTTAAGATCACAACTCTGGGCATGTTCAAATTAGTCAGAAACAATGCTAGGAATCCAACTACCATTCTCTGTTATTCGACATTATTCTAGAAATCCTGGTTAATACAATGAGATAAGAAAAAGAATTAAGAAGTGAAATCTTTAGAAACAATGATGCAAAATTCTACATGTAGATGACTGTGTCATAAAAGAGAAATTAACCTAATATACGTTACCACAACACTAAGTTCACACAACATAGGGCCAACCCTAGTGTTTCAGTCAGGGTTCTCTAAAGAAACAGAATCAGTAGAAAGAATGGATAGACAGGTAGAGACTTTTTATGATGGCTTGATTTATGAGTTATGGAGGCTAAGAAATCCCACGATCTCTTATCTATAATCAAGAGGCCCAGGAGAGCTGGAGGCACGGTTCCAGCCCAAACCCAAAGGCCTGAGAACCAAGGAAGCCAATGACGTAAGTCCCTATCCAAGACCAAAATCAAACACAGATGGATCAAACAGATCAAGCAGATAGAAAAAATTCACCCTTCCTCCACCTTTGTGTTCCGTTTAGTCCCTCAACTGATTGACGGATGCCCACCCAAATAGGTGAGTTGGGAATCTTCTTTGCTCACTCTATCAATTCAAGTGCTTATCTCTTCTAGAAACACCCTCACCGACACACCTAGAAATACTATTTTACCAGCTCTCTAGACATACTTTAGTTCAATTAAGATGAACTAAACTTGGATACCATTTTTAAACTGGCAAAAATCATTGGCACCATTTTACCCCCCTATTCCCTAACACCTACTAGTTTCTTCCTCCCCAAGTTTCAGTACTATTACATCTCCATAAGACCTAAAATTCCAGTCTTTCTCCTTTCTCTACTTATATTTATTCATAGCTCACTTTCCCCCTAGGTAGAGGAAAACCAACCCTCCCAACCTAATTTGTACTAACTTGTGAATAACCATTGAAATTCCCTTACTATTCCAAACGTTTCTTTATGTTTATTTTATTATTAATGAAACTCATTTTAGGACAGTTTTAGGCTCAAGGTAAAGTTGAACAGAATGCACAGAGTCGCCATATACCACTATCCCTACAAATGTACAACCTCCTCCCCTAGCAACACCCTACATGAGAGTAGTACATTTGTTACATTCAATGAGCCCATGCTGATACATCATCACCCAAAGTCCAGAGTTTACATTAGGTCTCACTCTTGGTGTTACACATTCTGTGGATTTGGACAACTTTATAATGGCATGTGTCTATCATTGTAGTGTCATACATAATAATTTCACTGTCCTAAAATTTCTCTCTCCTCCTGCTCATTTTTCTCTCTCCATTAGCCCCTGGAAACCACTAATATTTTTACTGCCTCTACAGTTTTGCCTTTTTCAGAATGTCATATAGTTGAAATCATTCAGTAGGTAAGCTTTTCAGAATGTTTCTTTCACTTAGTAATATTTGTTTAAAATTACCCACATTTGACCAAAGTACTTTATATGCGTGTATGAAAATAAAGTAATGAACTCCATTTAAAAAAAGATTCCACTGTATTTTCCTGTTGGCTTGATATTGCATTTCTTTTTACTACCAAATAATATCCCATTGTCTGGATGTGCCATCGTTTATTATCCACTACTGAAGGGCATCTTGGTTTCTTTCAAATTTTAACAATTATTAATAGAGCTGCTATAAACATGCAAGTGCAAATTTTTATGTGGGCCTAAGTTTACTGTTCATTTTGGTAAAAATACCAAGCAGCATGACTTCTGGGTTATATGGTAAGGAAATGTTTAGTTTTGTAAGAAACCGTTAAGGTGACTTCCTAAGACTCTATACCATTCATTGTTGCTTTATCTATCCCACTTCATTTTTGTCTACTTATTCCAGAATTATTTGCTGAACAGACTATTGCCTTTGCTTCTTTGCAACATCCACAAGACAATGTGTTATTTTTTTGGGATTGTGTTAAGTATGTAGATTAAGTAAGGAAGAACTGATATCTTGACGATATCTAGTCTTTCTGTCCGGGAAATAGACTAGGTATCTCTCCATTTATTTAGTTCCTCTTTCATAACTTTCATAAGTGTTTTTGCAGTTTTTGTCATATAAAACACATATTTTGTTAGATTCAAATCTAAAAATTTCATTTTGATGGATATTAATGTATATGGTAATATGTCTTTAATTTCAAATTTCATTTATTAATTGCTGGTATATAGGAAACCAATTGGCTTTTGCATATTAGCATTGTAGCCTATAAACTTGCTAATTAGTTCCTGATGTTTCTCTTGATTCCTTCAGATTTTCTAAATAGATAGCCATGTCATCTGTAAGTAGAGACAGTTAGTAAATGTTTCTTCCTTCTTAATCTGCATACCTTCTATTTCCTTATTTCCTCCCCATGTCTTTTTGCATCAGCTAGGGCTTCCAGTTAAAAGTAGTAATAAAAGGAGCAATCCTTGGGATGGGGGTGTGGCTCAAGTGGTAGAGCAGCGCCTAACAAATGTAAGGCCCTGAGTTCAAACCCAAGTACCATCAAAAAAAAGAAAAGAAACAATCCTTGCCTCATTTTAGATTTTTATGAAAAAGCTGCAAGTTTCTTACCATAAAGCATGTTAGCTCTAGATTTTTGTAAATTTTCTTTATCAAGTTAAGGAATTATCCTCTCATTTCTGATGTGCTTGGCTTTTATCATGAATGAGTGTTGGGTTTTGTCAAATACCTTTTCTGCATGTTTTAATATGATTGTGTGATTTTTCCTTCTTTAATCTTTTGATATGACGGATCATTTTGATTAATTTTCAAATGCCAAACCAACTTTGCATACCTGGAGGGTAAATCCCACTTTGTAACAGTGTACAGGGTCACGCTGGACAAAATTTGCAATATTTTAATGGGAA
Source organism: Castor canadensis (assembly GCF_047511655.1). Lineage (NCBI taxonomy): Eukaryota > Metazoa > Chordata > Mammalia > Rodentia > Castoridae > Castor > Castor canadensis. Next base: position 153,671,908 of record NC_133389.1, on the reverse strand, counting down.
TTTTGGCATCTATATTCAGAGAGATGTTGACCTTTAGTTTTCTTTTTTTGTAATGTCTGTCTGCTTTTGGTGTTAGGGTAATTTTAGACTCACAGAATGAGTTAGGAAATATTCCATCTGCTTCTATCTTTGAGAATAAACTTTTGACAATTGACATAATTTCTTTCTTCAGTATTTTGTAGAATTCACCAGTGAATCCATCTGAGCCTGGAACCTTCTGTTTTGGAAGGTTATTAATTCTTGATTCAATTTCTTTAGTAGACATTAATCTGTTGCAGTTGTCCGTTTCTTCTTGTCTGAGTTTTGGCAAATTGTGTCTTTTAAGTAAGTGGTCCACTTCATCGACATTATCAATTTATGAGTATGTGATTGTTCATAATATTGATTTATTATCCTTTTTTATCCATAGGAACTATATTGATGTACTGCTTTCATTTCTCAAATTAATAATTTGTGTCTTTTTTTCTTGGTCTGGCATAGGCTCATTATTGATCTTTTCAAAGAATCAGCTTTTGATTTTGTTGATTTTCTCTGATTTATTATTTTCAATTTCAGTGATTTCTGCTCCAATTTTTATTAACGCTTTGTTTTTGCTTACTTTGGAATTAATTTGCTCTTGTTTTCGTAGTGTCATAGGTGAAAGCTTAAATTATTATTTCAGATCCTTTTTATTTTTGAATATATGCATTCAATGCTATGAATTTCCCGAGGCAGGTTAGTCTCTGATAAAACTCCAGTAGGTTAGGCTCTCGTAAAGTAGTTTTCCCCATAAGAATAGCAGACCTATTTCAAAAAGGTTTCTTTTCCTCTACCTTTACTGGACGCTTCCCCTGACCTTCCAGAATTCACCAATTATAACTTAGTTTTCTTATCCCAATTCTGGTTCCCTTAGAGGTTTCTGCTGAGGAGTTTCTGTATCTGTCTGTCTGTCTCTCCAATTTTAGGGCAGTGGTTTACCCTGTGGCCTCATTTCTCTGATGGGTCTAAGAAGAGTTGTTGATTTTTCAGTATGTTCAGCTTTTTACTTATTGATAGGGTAGAGTGGTAATCTATAAGCTTCTAACATAGTGTACCAGAAACCATAAGGTATTTCTTTATATTTCAAATGCTTATTGAACTAAATGAGGCACTGATTAGTAGAATTTCAGCTAACGAAACAAAATACATGTTTTAAAAAACAGATAAATGTCAGATTGGTCACCAATCTGACATTGTATTAACCAGGGTTCTCCAAAGAAGCAGAGCCTAAAGGATGTGTGTATACACATAGAGTCACACACACAAGAGATTCATGACAAGGAATTCACTCATATGATTGCTGAGGTTAAGTCCCAAGATCTGTAATTGGAGATATAAGAGAGTCTACAGTATAGTTCCTGTCCAAAGGCCTCAGGAAGAGACAATCTCAGTTCCAATCTGAAGATAAGAAAACAACTAATGTTCCACTTTGATGTTTCAGTCAGGCAGAAGGAATTCTCAATTAGTGAGGAAAGGGTCATCCTTTTCATTCTATTCAGGTCTTCTGCAGACTAGATGAGGCTCATCCGCGTGGAAGAAGGTGATCTGCTGTACTCAGTCTACCAAGATAGATGCTAATCTCATCCACAAGCACCCTCATAACCACTTCCACAATAGTGTTTGACCAAATATCTGATCACCCTGTGACTTAATCAAGTTGCCACATAAAATTAACCTCCCAAACTCATGGAAAAAATTATCCTTAGTAAGACTTTAACTCCAGAATCAGTAGCAGGTTGTTCCTGCTTTCATAGGCTCTGCCCTTCCTATGACTCTGAATTCATAGATTACTTAAAACTCCCATATTTTTTTAAAGTGGGTCCAGGGTAGCAGCAATAGCAGGGAATTCTCACCTCTATCAATGGGACAGGAATTGACAATGCTGGTTGCTATGGGAGGGCATCATTTCTTTGCAGAAACATACAAGTGAAATAAGTCCTCACTGAAAAGTAGGGAAGAAGTAGGCCATTAACATTCAGTGTTAAGGATGGTAGGAACAAATATATTCATGCCCATACACACATTTACCACATCTACAGGCATCTTACATGTAATACAAATAATTACCAATATTAAAGGGGTCAAGCTTGTAGCAAAAGGAAAAATTTTAATTTTGTCAAATTCTAACTATCCAGAGAAGAAAAGAAATATGTTCCCCATAAAAGAAGGATAAAATCAGACTGGCATCTGACTTCTATGCCAATGAAGACATGCCCTTCAAAATTCTGGAAGAAAATTATTTTCAACTTACATATCCTTAGTCAAGAATCAGGAAAAATAACATTTTAGACTTGTAAGAGATCAAATTTTCACCTTTCACATACTCTTTCTTAAGAATTTACTCAAGGGTATAACTTTGGAAAACAAAAGCATGTTCTAAGTTTCCTCAGGGGTTAGAAACAAAGGCTGGGCCTTTGGTCTTGAAATGTCTCACCACGGAGCCCAGGGCTCTGACACAGATGCTGGGGTCAGTGGGGAAAATTGAGGAAGTGACCTAGATCCAATTCCCTGCTCACAACTCCACTTGGACCTGCTTCTTACTGTGGGTTTTTATGAAAGGTTTAATTTTAAGGCAGAATTTTGCAGCTTTGGATCATTTAAGAGATTCTAGACTAGACAATCTCTAAAGCACCCCCGTCTCCAATACTCCTTGAGTCTATGAACACAGGTGAGTTTAAGAAGATAAGAGCATTTGTGGAAATCTGTAGGCCAGGAGCTCCAGTTCTACAAAATAAATCATAGCATCCTTCATCAGAACTGAAAAGACTATAATTTTGAATATTTTTTAATTTTGAATAGCTCCCTTTAGAGATGACTTTTCAGAGCAGAAATCCTGAGGAAGCCAGCTCAATGCTACTGAACAAACAATAGACTAAGAATCAGGAAATCTGTCTTCTAATGGTGATTGTATTACCTCATACAAGATGGTTAACTGCTTTGGGCCATCATTTCTTTCCTTTTACAAACAGAGAATAAATAACTTTTTTGTCTCAAAAATAGCAAAACAGTGTACTCTTCTGAGATCCTAAATCCAATGTGAAAATATAGAGCACTCCAGTTTCTCTAGAATTTTTGCTCACTTTATAATGTTCACCAGTTTTTACTATAATGAACAAAATCATGAAATTGCTGAAGTTAATAAAACATTATTGACTGAATATTAAAACGGAAGTATTTTCAATGGTGGGTACACTTTCCCAAACCCGTAGAACATGCAATGCCAGGACTGAATCACCCTAATATAAACTATAGACTTTAGGAAATAGTAGTAAGTCAGCATAAGTTCATTAATTTTAACAAACTCACCACTCTGGTGCAGGATGTTGTGAAGGTTGTGCACATGTGGGGACAGGAAATATATAAGAACTGTCTGCAATTTTCATTTAACTTTATTATGAACCTAAAACTGCTGTAAATACAGTTTATTAATAATTTTTAAAGTGCTTGGCACATAGAAGAAATTATAAAATATTTTTAAATGAAGTAATTCCAACTGTGATGGTCAGAAAACATTTTTTAAGCTCATGGATCAGTGTTGATTTATAGACCTTACTCAAAAAACTTGGACGCTTAAGAGTACACACAGTGATATAAAAGCCATATGGGAATTTTGGGTAGGTCATCAAAACGTTTGTAATCAGATAGCTAGAATGACTATCCAGAGGTTAGCAGGCCCAGTCTCGGTGTCCAAAACTTGAGCAGATGTGAGTTGACCTGGGTAGCATTCCACAGGGACAGAACTCCAAACTAGATCTCAGTAGGCTGCTCTAAGTTTAATAACTGCTCTGTTTTATGAATTCTTTCTCATTGCTCAACCAAATTCTCAGCAATTTTAACCCAGTTTTTCCTATTTGATCACTAAAAGTATTTAAGATCCATGCCTCCCACATTACATTCTTTCTATTTTTGAGGAATGACATTGAGATTACGAGTAATCCCAAATCATCCAAGCTGCTTCCCCACCACATTTTACTAGTTCATAACAAATAAGAGAATTGATGAGACAAGCTTGTTAGATAAGCTGAATAAAGACCAAAAGGAAGACAAAATGAGAAATAGGAATAGGTAAGTTAGGGAGCCCTAAACACACAGTAAACACAGCTGATGTATGTTCCCCATGTGGTTCTCAGACTTGAATTACATAAAGTAAGTTTTCAAAAATTAGCCAGGTGCCAGTGGTTCATACCTATAATCCTAGCAGCTCAGAGGCAGAGATCAGGAGGATTGCAGTTCAAAGCCAACCCTGGACAAATAGTTTGAGAGAACTTATCTCAAAAATACCCAACACAGAAAAGAACCGGTGGAGTAGCTCAAATAGTAAAGCACCTGCTTAGCAAGTGTGAGGCCCTGAGTTCAAACTCCTGCACCACTAAAAGTTAACTGTTTAACTAATCTTGTTATTTTAACTTTATTACCTTTTACCTTACCAGAAAATAGTACTAAATAAATAAAAATTTAAAACAAAAAGATCCTAGTATGAGTTATCAGGAAAAATTCTAAGGAAGAATATATTTGTCACTAAAGAAGTATGAAGAATATATTCTCAAAATAATAACTTTTTTCATTGAATTAAAAGTGCACTTCATCAACTGTGTTTTTCTCATTTCACTGTAGACAAATGAAACTTTGTTAAATGAAAGTGCTCTTCCCCCAGGACCTGACATTTTAAGAACATCCATTGTGAGTATGAAATTAAACATAAAAGGTGGGGCTGGTGAAATGGCTCAGGTGGTAAGAGCACCTGCCTAGCAAGTATGAGGCCCTGAGTTCAAACCCCAGTGCCACCAAAAAATAAAAAGTAGTTTCATAGTACTACACAAGAAACAGACTCTGTACAGTGGATGAGTCTTCTTCATTTGAACCCCCATCACAAAGGCATTGCTTTTGACAAAAAATGGAAAACTACCAACCTTTACCTGGCATTGAGTGGATACAACTGATCTGCTTTGTATAAGGCTCTTGTATCCTTCAGTCATGCTGAATTCACATGTTGGTGTTGCATGTATGTATGTGTTCTCTGGAGTTTTCTACATAGACAATCATGTCATCTGCAAATGGTTTCATTCTTCCTTTCTAATATGGATACTTTCATTTCCTTTTCTTACTTAGTTGCTCTAGCAATAGGAGTGCTGAACTTTGTCAGATACTTTTTCTGTGTCTACTGAGATGATTTTTTTATCCTATTAATATGGTATATTACACTGATTGTTTTTTGTATGTTGAACAAACTTTGCATTCCTAAAATAAATCTTATTTGAATGTCTTCATGTATAATCTTTCTTATATGTCCTGGATTCTGTTTGTAAGTATTTTTTGAGGATTTTTGCCTCTGAATATCACAAGAGATATTCATCTGTAGTTTGCTTGTGATATATTTGATTTTGGTATCAGTGTAATATCTCATAGAATGAGTTAGAAAGAATTATTTGGGGAACTATTGAAGCAAGAAGCAATGAACAGAAGCAACAGAAAGCTCTCAAAGTAAGAAAGAAAAATCAAGAGAAGTTGTGAACAATTTGCAGTTTTCTTTTGCTTTGCACTAGGATGCAAAAGAAAATAATCCCTGGGCTTTCTGTCTGTTTTTGTGGCGGCCCAAACTAAATTGGAGGGTACATCAATAGGAAGAAAAGAAAAAAAAAGAAAAGTTTGAGCTTATTAAAAAGGTAATTTGCACCAGGTATTTGCAGGACTGTACTATAAGAAATGTATTTTCAGAAAATAAGAATTTTATGCAATTGGTAGATAAAAGGTACAAGCTAGACACAAAAAAAATGACTGCTGTAGCACAGAAAATGAGTAGCATGATCTCTTCATTAATTCCTAATACAGAAAAAACTGAAGATTAATAATAAAACCCACAGTAGAGTATGCATTATTCATTGAATATAATTATGCTCAAGTTAACTATATAGAAAAATATGTACAAAAATTTCACTCCATAGTCACAATTCAGTTGTTTCCAAAGACTCCCAGTGGCAGAAAATGCTAACTGTCCCTTCATTATCTGCTTGCCTTTTTTTTTTTTTAGTAATAGAAAAATTTAGCTGGACATGTAACTATGCCACCAAAGATTTACAATTCTCAGCCACCTTTACAGCCAGATGTGACTGTGACTAGATCTAGCCAACAGGAAATGAGAGAAAATGATGTGCGAGTTACAGGTCATGCCTTAAAAAAAATTGGAATATGACCTTACCGCCTTTCTGCTCCTGCTTGCTCATGTGGAAGTCATGGTGGAGGTTAGAGCCGCTAGCTATCTTAGACCAGGCGATGAAAGCTGTAACCTGAGCATGGTCGAGCAAGAAGGAGACCAGAGCTCCAACATCCTTGATCTCCCTGAGTTAGTTCATTCAGATCATTAAGGAAGACAGTAACAAGTTTCCCTCTTGTTTACTTGCCAATATTTTAGCCTTTGTGCTAAAATTTGCACAGATTTGTGTTCTAAGTAACACAATCTTTGTCTAAAGTTCTAGGTTATAGAAATAAAAGTGTGAGATACCATTGAAGACTATTATTTTTCTCTTATTGTCATTGTCTTCAATTATTGTCACAATTTTGATATTGCAAAACGAACAACAAAAAAATCAGGTAAAGAATATCCTTTAAAGGGTGATGCTTTAAAGGACTTTAATCCATAATTTATTTTTCTCTTCTCACTTTCTTGAATACTCTTCAACCAAGTCATCTTTGCCCACCCTCCACCATAATTACTTTTATCAAGATCAACAATGACCTCCAAATAATGAAAATCAGTGGTTAGTTTGCAACCCTTCTTGCACTTGACTTGCCAGTCTCTGATGTGTTTGTGCATTTTCTCTGCTTTTTAGTTTTGTTTTCAGAGCCCCTCATTCTCCTGAATTTTCTCCATTCCTCAGTAGCTGCTTTTTTCAGTCTCATCCTAGACTCCTCTGACACATGGAGCTCACCTCAATTCTTAGAAGTCACTTTTCTACCTACATTCACTTCCTCTCTGTTCCTCTTCAATCTCATAGCTTTGACTATCACATAGACCTTGCAACTCCAAAATCACATTTATGCCCTAGAAGAATGCAAACCTTTTGAAGTCAGGGATCTTTGTCTGCCTTTTCCTTTGTGTATCTTCATGCTTAGAAAATGAACCTGTTATATACTGGTTGCAGCAACTATATAATTTGTTGAATGAATGCCTAAATAACTAGAGGCTGCCTTGCTTCATAACTAATCTTTTTAAGGTGCTAATATTTACTGTCTCCTTGTAAATCTAACTGGAGAGCAGAGACCATCCATATCTTTGCTTAGCATATCAAGCAGATGTAGAACAAACTTCAACTCTAGATTTCTGGGAACACAGCCAGGCTGTGTTTCACTCTAACTGCTCTGCCAATGATACAGAGGAGTGATGATGATGTACTGAGTTGCTTTTAAGAATTTATAGCACTGCAGAAGATGGAATGATATGCTAAAGTCAACAGGCTTAAAGAAATTGAGTGCTTCTTGGTATTCAGTTCTTCATATCTGTAAATTCTAATTCCCACAGCAAACTAATTTAGGCCCACACTCCATGCTTTAAGACCAGCCCTCTGAAAGGGGCTTTGTGGGGCTTGCCTTGCCTGTGGGTATAGTTAACCAATTGTGCTCAGTGGGCTACTAAGGCACTTAGAAAAGAAAGCACATGTCTCAGTAGAAGTATTATTGTCCTCACACAGCCTGTACTTACCCAAAGCCTTACCAGGGACTGGAATTAGCTTTCATCTTTAAGAGTCATTCTAATTGTGTGCACAAGGTTCTCTGGGTATTTCATTGTCTCTGAGGGAGCAGCTCAGGATGAGTGTCTCTATGTTTTTCTGTATGTGAGTGTTTATATATGTGTGTACATGCCAAAGAGAGCATGTCTGTGTTCATGTTCTGAAAATACTCCGTTGAGATCTCCAGAAAAAAAAGAAGAGTTGAGCACTACCTGGAAATCTGTTTTTACACAGAGAAAACAGAATATTCAGGAAGAAAGTACTTCCATCTGGAAACCCAAATTCTCAGAAATTATGTCTGCAGAGCTTATATTTGACAGATTGGCTGTTGTTGTACTTGGCCTGTCAGTCTTTTCTGTATTTGTGTATTGCCAATGATTCAGTTCGGCAGTGTAGACCTATCTCTTACATCTGAGAGAGATGGAGAGGATGAGAGGGCTAGCGTGGTGGACCCAGACGGCTGTCTGTGCAAACTATATCCACTTCATCCTTCTTTTTTCTAACAGAAACTCAGCTTTTCTTCAGATTTCCACCTCTGCCCTCAATACAACTCAGGAGCAAGATAACCCAATTTTAACCTCCAGAGGTAGATCCAGAGAGCAGAAAATGTTTTACATAAAGAGCCGGATAGTAAATATTTTAGAGTTTGCAGCTACATAGGTCCTTGTCTTTGTGAGTTTTATTTTTTTGTTTTGTATAATGCTTTAAAAAGGTAAAAATTTATTTTTACCTCATAGGTCATATACAAACAGACCTTGGGTTGGATTGGACACCAAGGTTACAGTTTGCCAATCCCTTGTCTGGCCAATCATGTCACTTTGTAAGTAGTTGCTTAGGAGACAGCATGGGATCCATTCTAGCCAGTGACATATGAAAGGCAATCTGTTGAGGCTCTTAGGAAAAGTTTCTTCATCTCTCCCGCCCTCTAGAAACTTCTGTAGTCATACTGCATATAGGCCAACACAGATGAGACAGAGCTAAGAAGTTCACAGGGAAGTGAAACCACAGCCTTAATGCAAAGGCCTAGAACCCATTGCCTCTGAATTTATTGCTTTGTGAGATAACTATGCGTGTGTCAGTGTCTATGTGTCTGTGTCCATGCACCTTTGTCTGTGTCTGAGTCAGGGTATCACTATGTTACCCTAGTTGGCCTCCAACTCCTGGCTCAAGTGATCCCCCTGCCTTTTAAGTAGCCATAATTATAGGCAAATACCACCACACCTACTAACTTTCGTCACTGTTTGAGCAGACTGGAATCAGTGTTTTCAGTTACCTGCTGTGCAAAGCATCCTAATTGATCCAGAGAATAAGGTGTTCAGGACTGATGAAAGAAAAGAAAACAATACTCAGACATAAGGTGACAGAAGATATTTCCTCAGATCCCCAGATGTCCTGTCCTTCCATTTTTCCTCTTCATCTCACCTTATATTTCAATTTATAAAGATGATCTGCCATTGGGCATTGTAGTATACATCTATAATCCCACCACTCAGGAAACTGAGGCAGGAGAATCAAAAGTTCAAGGCCAGCCTGGGCTACATAGCAAGACCCTGTCTCCAAAAACAAAACAAAACAAAAGATGACCTTAATGAGTGTTAACTATTTTAGTTTTAAAAAATTAAAATTAAAGAGTACAAAGTTACAGTTGCAGATGTATAGGATGAGTAAGTCTAAAATAGAGTAATATATATATAATATATATAATGTATACATTATATATTACATAATATAATATATAATAAGTAATATATAATGTATATATTATATATTACATAATACAAAGGTAATATATAATGTAAGGACTATGATTACTATTGTATACCAGTAACTTTCTAAGAAAGTAGATTTAAGTGTTCTTAAGACACACACACAGACAACTATGTGAGATAATTAATATGGTAATCATTTCTATGTATAGCAAAGCATCATGTTATACAGCTTAAGTATATATAATAAAATGATTTAACTTTTTAATAAAATCACAGGATTTTAGAAGTGAAAGAGACATTCAGGATAATCTACTATGATTCCTTCACATAGAGCATGGTTGAGAAACAGAACACAAAAAGAAGTAATTTGTCCCTAATCACACAGCTACTTGTTGGCAGAAATGAGACTGGAAAGTAGGTCACAAATCCAAGTCTATACAGTAGAACAAATGATCCAACAAGGCTTACATACTCAGACAGACGGTCTACCAACAGAGCTCATGGAAGCCTAAAAAAAATCAAGATTTCCCTTTGAACATCAAGATTTTGTGATGGCCCAGCAGAAAAGCACTATACCTATGGTTCTTCAGAGAAATAGGAGAGAGAGGGGAGAGGGGAGAAAAAGAGAGAGAATAAGATTATAAGGAATTGGCTCATGCAATTATGGAGCTGACAAGGCCCAAGATCTGTAGTTAGCAAACTGGAGACCAGAAAAGCCAAAAGTATAGTTCCAGTATGAGTTCAGAGGCTGATAATTAGAAGAGTCAATGCTACAATTTCAGTCAAAGACTAGCAGACTTGAGATTCAGAAAAAGCTGAGGTTTTAGTGTGAATCCCAAGGCAGGGAAAAAAAAAACAACCTGTTCACAGTTCAGAGGCCATCAAACAGGGATGCTCTCTCCTATTTAGGGGCGATTCGGCCTTTTTGTTCTACTCGGGCTTCAACTGATGGGATAAGTTTCACCCACACAAAGAAGGGCAGCCTGCTTTTCCTCAGTATACTGATTTAAATGTTCATCTCATCCAGGAACACACTCAAAGAAACACTCAGAATAATATTTAACTAAATATTTGGGCACTCTGTGCATAAAATTACCGTAATGATCTGTCATCATGACTTCTGGTTCTGGGCAAAAAGGAAGTAAAGTTGCACAACAGCCTTCAATGCACCTATCCTTCACAACTTCTGGTCCAGAAGCTAAGGACGATTGTGGTGCAGGGAAAGAGAGGTACCAAAGCCTCCTTGCTAGACCTGTTCTTTGAGGTGGGGAAGTAGGCAAAATTAAAGATGATATTCTACTTTGCTATAGGATGTGAAATGTAAATCCTAACATTTAAAAGCAAAATGGAAAAAGAATTAAAAGGTAAGACATAGGTTTAGAAACTGACTCTTATAAGGAGGATTTTGAAAAGAAAGGTTCATGAGAATAGCATTATTTCTTTGTGGTTTTTCTAGAAAGCAGGAAGCCTCAGGTTTTGGTAACAAGGAGCCGCTTTTCATTTCCCCCAAAGTCTTATGCTCACTAGGGTAATGGAGCAAGAAGAAAAGGTCACAATAAAAACAGAGCAGAGGAAGGGGCTCTTCCTTATCGACTGAACTTTTGCATACCACAGAGCTCTCTGCTGGTAGTTGTACAGATCTAAGAGCCTCACTGTGAGCAAGTTAATGATCTATGGTTAGGGTTCATTGGAACTGACACCTAGCACCCTGTCAATGCTCAAAGATGAAAATAACAGGAAGAAAAATAAAAAGGAGCTCAATAGAAGCCACATAGAGTAACAAAATTACAAAAAAAAATTTAAGCCAAGTCAGCACTTTCTAATGGGAAATGAAAGACAGATGAGGAGCTATTTCAAGACATCAAGAGGGGCCCCATGAAAATAAGGGTTCCAATCATAGATATAAATAAAACTTTCTCTGGAGCTTTTAGATGACCAACAAAGTACATTTTGACGCTTCACTGCCTGGTCTACATCATCAGTGGATTTTTTAGACCTTCAAATGAATGACATAGCCTAAAGAGCCCAATCAGAGGCAGGAAGAAGATCTAGCCACTGTCTGAATTCTATAGCTCGTGCCAGCACTCAGGGAGAACACCCAATGATACCACAAGTATAGCAAACCTAAGCAGCAATATCCTGTTTTTAAAAAAAATTAAAGAGAAGTCAGTTAATTACCACTGTTTGGAGATCAAGTCTAGTCACACCCTTCTAAGCTAAAAAGCTTTGTCCTACCAAATAATTTTCCTGGAAACCTTCCAAGAGGGTGTGTGTGGCCCCCATCCTACCTAAGAATGCATCTCTACCTCATGCCAGATAACAAAAAGAAACAGTATCTGATTCTCCAGACTACAGAAATGGTGCCTTGTTTGTCTGATCTCCTTTAGAACTGAGGCAAGAGATAGAAAGAGTGGAAGACAAAGTTGTGGAGGAACTCAGTGGTAAATTAAAGAGTCAGAAAAAAATGTTCGTATATGCTTTTCTTTCCTTTTCTGTTTCCAGGGTGAAAATTACAGAGAAAATAAAGATATAGCTTTCTTTTGCTTTTCTAATAAATGTGTTCCATTACAGGAACTTTCTTTGCCAGATTACTTTGGTTTTCATGATAGCAAGTGAGAGATTCCCAGGAGAAAAGACATGTGGGAGAGGCTCAGTTATAACCCAGCAGGAATGGAGGTATGTACTGCATCTGCTTTGGACAGGCTAAGTCTATTTTATGCCTTGAGCCACTGCCAGTTCCAAAGGGGCTAAGATGTTAAGATGAGATGAGATACATGATGCCTGACCAGCAAGCCTTAGTTGAGGGATGAGAGGATGGGGTGCTCTGTGAATGGTACAACCTAGTACTAATTAACAAAGGGGAGACAAGTATATCTTCAGGGACAATTGGGTATTTGGAGAGATAAGCTAAGGCAGTTGAGGAAAGGAAACTGAAGAATGGAAGACTCTGTATACATGTGAGACACTGCACACAGTTAGAGCTCCCAGGCCTTGTACTATAGATCATGGAACTTTGTAGGAAGACCATTTGTATCTTAAGGAACTTGCTTATACTAAAAAGATTTTGAAAACACTTTCTGATTGTATTTCTCATGAACAGGATGGAGAGGATAGTTCTATCTTCAGCTAGGCTGGAATTCTAGTCAGAAATGAAGTGGATCCTGGGGTGGAAGAGATATGAACCTGTCCATGACCTGGTAACCAGGAACAAAGACAAAAGTCCTCAGAAAACTTACCTGTCTCCAACAAACTTATCTGCCCATCCAGACTGTGGCCTGAGGAATCTTTAAGCATCTGAAACTTCCTGACTCACAGTCTTCAGCCTTTCCTTACCCAATAATTTACAGGTTTTTCCTGGGCTTCTCCCTGAATCCAAGTACCCATTTCTTTCTTCTCTGCATTCCTCTTTTGACAAGTCCCACTCATAAAGCCTAACAAACCAGAGCTGTATGCTGGGCTCCACCTCATTGGATCACAACAGACAACCTAAAGAATATCTTGTTCTCAGAGTTCATGGTAATATAAAATAAGACCAATACCTTCTTTAGAATTTGCCAAGTTCACATTCTATAATAAATTTCCTTAATAGGGGTTCTTGAAACATGAGAGGGAAAAAAGAAGGATTTCCCTATCCTGGTTTTATTCCATAATTGTTAATGACCACAAATGTTTAGTTGTACATAGCAACTTGCTCTGATCTAGAACTTTCTCTGTGGTTCTCAATCCCTGTTGCACCTTAGAATCTTGTGGAAAGCTTTGGAACAATAATATGTAGGCCCAGCCCTGTGGCTCTGATGTAGTTGGCCTGCACTGGTGCCCAAACAATAGCATTCGTACTATTGTAATGAATAACTGAGGCTGAGAACCACCACTAGCAATATCAATAGTGCGTTCTTGGATCCATTTTTGTAGCCAGAATTCTATGTTCATCTCTTAACATACACGTACATCTCTTGCCTGTCACGTACATCTTCTTCATATTGACTTAGAAAGGCTCAATGACTCATTTCACAAGTCAAAAAAGCCCAAATTCCCTTTTAGGTAGATCTGAACAACTACAGTTTTATCCCCTCACATTTGAAAGTACATTATACTTTACAGATCATTTTCCTTGTGCACAGCCCTGAGGTAAACAAGTCAGATATCATTCTCCCCATTCTTAAATATAAGGAAATTAGCAATTAAAAAGAACTGATTTCCCCAGGGTCACACAGAGGGAAGAGACATTATTGTGTTTAGAACCCAGGCCTATCTCAGTTTGGTCTTCTTGATATCACCAATGCTGGCCACAATCAAGTTTTCTACCCAAGCCTGTTGACCCCACACAATGACCTATCTGACTTTGTTTGCCTTCTAGTTCACTTTTTCAGTCTTAAAGTACAATGCAGATCACCTGGAGATCTTGTTAAAATGCATAATCTCGGTCACTGAGCTTGGGGTCAGGCCTAGCATACTGCATTTCTAACCTGCTATGAGTGACATTAATGCTGCTCCACAAACCACACTTTGAGTAGGAAAGTCATAATAAAGGCAAAATACATCCCTTCAAATCACACTGAAGAAAAAAATTAAACTGAGCTTCACTTGTCTTCTGGGTGTTCATGAGACAACACACATGTGTTGAAGCAAATCATTAGGTCCTTGGCAGTTCCCTCTGGCTAAACACATGTTGTACTTTTGGCAGTCAGACCATCATTACACTCAAGTCTGGAACTGGATCAACAGCTGGAGATGTGGCAGCTACTGGCTATAATTTTTTTCTCTGTTTCCCTGATGTGCTGCTGGTTCTTTCAGGCCAGCAGGATAGGACTCATGGAGCTTCTGGGCCATCTGGCCATGCAGCTGGGCTGGGAGTCTGAGTCTGAGAACACAATGGTGATTCACTTGGTACAATCTAAGTCCTTAGATGACATCTTCAGTTCCTGGAATTAGACTGCCAAGGAACAGTTATAATGGCAAGGAATTTTGTCTTTGAAACCCATTAAAATTGTGTTGTGTTGACATTGATGAAGATGTTCTTTTTTCAGTTTGCTCCTGTTCATAAAATAAACAAAGCATTAAGTATGTTTGTGATATATAGGAACATCCTAGAGAGTACCAGAGATGGGACTCCAAGGATGGATTTGCTTCCATTTATACCATGGACTAGACAATCTGGGGCAAAATTTTTATCATATCTCTTCTTTAAAAAAGTTGATGATGCTGTTATAGACGCGCGCCCGCCGGGTCATTAGGCACTGGTGGCCCTGGGCGACACAGGTCTTGTCCTAAGTCCTGGATCTGAGGTCTGTGAGCAGCCACAATGTCCATCTTCACCCCCACCAATCAGACCCGCCTAACCAATGTGGCGGTGGTGTGCATGAAGCACGGTGGAAAGCACTTCGAGATCACCTGCTACAAAAACAAGGTGGTCAGCTGGCGGAGTGGCATGGAAAAAGACCTTGATGAAGTTCTGCAGACCCAACCAGTGTTTATAAATGTTTCTAAATGTCAGATTGCAAAGAAGAAATATCTCATCAGTGCATTCGGAACTGAAAACCAAACTGACATATGTAAACAGATTTTGACTAAAGGAGAAGTTCAAGTATCAGATAAAGAGAGGCACACGCAGCTGGAACAGACGTTTAGAGACATCGCAACCATTGTGGCAGACAAGTGTGTGAACCCTGAAACAAAGAGACCATACACTGTTATCCTCATCGAGAGAGCCATGAAGGATATCCACTATTCAGTCAAACCCAACAAGAGCACAAAGCAGCAGGCTCTGGAAGTGATAAAGCAGTTGAAGGAGAAGATGAAGAGCTCGCCCACATGAGACTCCGGTTCACCCTGCCAGTGAATGAAGGGAAGAAGCTAAAGGAGAAGCTCAAGCCACTGATGAAAGTCATAGAAAGTGAGGACTACGGCCAGCAGTTAGAAATCGTGTGTCTGATTAACCCAGGATGCTTCTGAGAAATTGATGAGCTAATAGAGAAGGAAACCAAAGGCACAGGTTCTTTGGAAGTACTCAGCTTGAAAGATGTGGAAGAAGGAGAAGAGAAATTTGAATGACATTCATCAGCGTCTCCAGCTATGAGACACTAAAAGTAAAGGCTTCTGTTTCAACAGTACTGTTTTATTTCTGTGATCTGCCAAAAAGCCTGCTCAAACTATCTGACATTTCCCTTGTTGTGTTAAATGTTTATAAGTATAATGTGGTATGATTTCATTTTAATTGTAAACAGGGGTTTTAGGAAAAAATTAAGAACCCCAAATACCAAGTCCAGAGTACCATTTTGCAACTGTCTCGTGCCTTTTTAGCTTTTTGAGACAACACTTGTGGATAAAAAGTTAAAATTTGTACATTATATAAGTAATATTGCTTGGGGTTGTGTCTGTGTGACAGGGATGACTTGTATCTTACTGTAAAATTTGGTGACTTCCTGGTTACCTAAAGATGACATATAATGACTGCAGGACTTCACTGAGCATGCTACCATAACTTAGATTATTCTTCCTAATTCTTAAAAGTTTATAATAAATATTAATATGGCTAAAATTATATGTAATCAATAAAACTTATTTTTATTTTTAAAAAGTTGATGATGGTACTATCTGTGCTCTAACAATCTTTCTTAGCATTAACTATCCTCTGAAGCTATGCTTCTACCTTATAAAGAGAAGAAACTATTCTAAGAACTTTTTCTCTTGCTTCTATTTACCCCCTCCCCACAAAAAAATACCTTCCATTCCAACTGCCATAAGACATTTTGATCATTGCTTACTGTAGTCTGGGGCCATTGCACCTGAACCAGTTATTTTTAAGAGCTGCATACATGGGTACTACCTAGTTTTAAACAGGTAGGGTTGAGAATGCACAGCTATGTCTGGACACACAAGAGACCCTCTCAGTACCGTAAAAGTTGGATTCTCCATTCCTCCTCATCCTTTTTGCTCCCTCCCCTTGCTACCATTTTGAGGAACATACACATTTATTTTCGTGGGGTTTGCTCCTGATTTTGTTTTGAAATAATCTTTTTTTTTCCTTCCTAGCATTATCAGCATTATCCCCTGTCTCTTCTCCCACGTTTTCATAACTTGTCTCCCTTCTTCCTTACTTCAGGGGAGGAAGAGTCAGAAAAAAAAGGTAGAATTATCCCCACTTGTCTTTCTGCCTTGTTTTTAACAAAAAGTCCTCAGAATGAGGGAAACTTTTTTTTTTTAAATTTTTGAAAGCTGGCTATTTATATTTTGTACTGTCTTTATTTTTTTTCTTTATTCATTTATTCATATGTGCATACATTGTTTGGGTCATTTCTCCACCCTGCCCTCCACCCCCTTCCTCTTCCCCCCACCCCCCCTCACTTCCAGGAAGAACCTGTTCTTTCTTCCCTTTTCTCCAATTTTGTTGAAGAGAAGACATAAGCAATAATAAGAAAGACAAAGCATTTTTGTTAGTTGAGATAAGGATAGTTATACAGAGAGATTCCTAGCATTGCTTCCATGCACATGTGTATTACAACCTGAATTGATTCATCTTTACCCAACCTCTTCACTACTTCCCAGTCACCTTACCATATTGACCTCTGTTGCTTTATGGTACTGTATTAGTTCCTCTGCAGTGGGGACATCAAACACTTTCATGTTTTGGGTTTCCTACCTATCCCCATTCCTCCCGCAAGTGTTCTCCCCTTGTCATATGACCCACGTCCAACAACATTGCTGTATTTGCCCTAGA
The DNA here is from genome assembly GCF_047511655.1 of Castor canadensis. Lineage (NCBI taxonomy): Eukaryota > Metazoa > Chordata > Mammalia > Rodentia > Castoridae > Castor > Castor canadensis. The sequence goes on along the minus strand of NC_133389.1, from coordinate 153,654,740 downwards.
TCTAATGTCCACATATGAGGGAGAGCATACGATTTTTAGTCTTCTGAGCCAGGCTAACCTCACTCAGGATGATGTTCTCCAATTCCATCCATTTACCTGCAAATGATAAGATTTCATTCTTCTTCATGGCTGAGTAAAATTCCATTGTGCATAAATACCATATTTTCTTAATCTATTCATCAGTAGTGGGGCATCTTGGCTGTTTCTATAATTTGGCTATTGTGAATAGTGCTACAATAAACATGGGTGTGCAGGTGTCTCTGGAGTAACCATGTCACATTCCTTTGGGTATATCCCCAAGAGTGGTACTGCTGGATCATATGGCAGTTCTACGTTTAGTTTTTTAAGAAGCCTCCATATTGTTTTCCAGAGTGGTTGCACTAGCTTGCATTCCCACCAGCAGTGTACGAGGGTTCCTTTTCCCCCACATCCTCGCCAACACCTGTTGTTGATGGTGTTTTTGATGATGGCTGTTCTAACAGGGGTGAGGTGGAATCTTAGTGTGGTTTTGATTTGCATTTCCTTTATGGTCAGAGATGGTGAGCATTTTTGAGGGAAACTTTAAAAGAATGTGAGCAGAGAAAACTTTCCCTCTGTCCATACAGGGAAGCCCCCGGGATCAAGGAGAGAAAGAGGATAGTCAAGGAGAGAGAAGACCTGTACCTCAGTCCTAGTGCCATCACCTGGAAGGCAGTACATCCTCAGGGAAGGAAAGGAATTAGCTAAAGTATGCCTGCAGGCCAATGAGATGCATCATCCATGATCCCCCAGCCCTATGCTAAGCATGGCAATGGCTGAGAGTCACCAATCCTGAAGTGTGAAGACAGAAATATGGAAGTAGACAGGTGTGAGAGCACCTTATCTTAGTCTTGATATTGCATAAGATCCAGAAATGTGACAATCCTGAGGAGACAGGGGAAACCCCAGCAAGGACTGAGATAAGGTTTCTTTCCACTAGCCCAGCAGAATAAAATTTGCAGTCAGAAACTAAAATCTAAACTTGGATTACTAAAATTAAGAAAATTTCTAAATACATAATTCCTCCCTCAGAATCATAACATCCATAATGTTGTATTGGCATCACCATGCATGAACAACTCCTGTTGGAGTCTATTTCATGATATGAGAATCCAATGATTGTTCATTAAGTATATTCTGGCAAGCTAGGTGCTCTTGAAGTACCTGGAGCAATACATGACTTACAGCAGTCTCTTTGAATACTGCTGGCTGCATGGATGAATGATCAGCATACTTAGGAATCACTGAGACACTCCCTTACTTCGTTTTATTGTGCTAGTTTGAATACACAAAGGCAGAAAATTATTCAAAACAGTAAAATGTGAGCTAACAGTGGACCCTTAGTAATAGGTTTTTCCAGATCCATTTCCTCAGATTACTTCAAATATCTAGCCTGAAGGAATTTAATCCTTTTCAACAGAGAGCTAAACCTGGAAGGCAGACAGAGGCTATGTGTGGTTTTACAAGGATTGTAAAGGCATGAACAGTTTTGAAACCCTAAGACCACTGTGAAATCTGGGGTGCTGTGTTTCAAAGTGAGAGGTTTGCCTTTGGCAGCTGTGCTGTAACCAGGCATGCCTAGGTGTTTACCAAAATTAAAAACAGCCTTTCAACAGCCCAAGATCCTCATTTTTCACATTAAGTTTATGTTGCTAAAAATATTCTTAAGCATCACCATTTTTGACAATTGGAATAGGAAGCACTGTACAGCCGTTTCACTACAGAATCTCAGGATGAGTTCAGGGATGGCATCAGATGCCCCCTGAGCAGTGACCATCTTGGATTCTGTCTGTAGCTCTCTCTCCTCCCTGCTAAGACACATTATAGACAATGGCTTCTACATCTCTTCTTGCCTGAAAGTGACATGATTTCACATTTCAGATTCTCAGTAGTTACTGCTTTAAAGTACTAACTCACCACCCACCGAAAAATCCTGTTCTTTCACTTTCTCTTATAAATATTTTATAATGGGGCTTGAAATTTGGGATGTAAGGCAAGAAGACAGAGAAGATATATGATTTCAGTACTCAGACACAAATGGCACATATTGGAACCTATTTCAATATCAGTCCTGATGCCTGATGAGAGTGCTTTCTTGCTGTTTCAAATCCTAGCTATATTTAGCTGCCTGGACAGATTATTTTAACAGTTACTTACATTAAACAAAAAGCAAAAAGAATGAAGGACTAAGATCAGTTTTTTACTACCCACTCAGTAGAATGCCAAGAACTCTGCTGACAATGAATGACTAACAAGAAACTCTTGTCTCTACTTTTCAAAGACAGCAATTAGACAAAGAAAAACCACAGACCTAAAATTTTCTAATAGTTTGGAGACATGCAGATATGTTATGGGACAAGAATAGAAATTCTCTCAGTCTACCCAGCCTAGATACTACTCCATGAGCTTAGTTAGGTTACTTGAAATTAAGTTGTCTTATCTCCCTTTTCCCTTAATGCCCATACACTCACATAGATCTTAACTCTGTGTGTGGTACCTGACCTCCCAATTCTGAACCCCAGTTTCAAAGGTAAAAAAATCCTTCCACACCTTTTTGTCTTGCCCAAACTGGTTACTCCATCATCTCTAGAGTCACATGTAACATGGAGCCAGCCTCCCTAGCTCTTCTCCTTTGTAGTCACTTAACAATGGACAAACTGCTTAATCACACAGTGATTCAATTTTCTCATCTTACAAGCAAAGGTAATAACAGTTCCTACCTTATAATGATCTTATAAAGATAAAACAAATACTTCCATTTTAAGTGTTAAAATTCATATTGTTGCATTTTAAGCCTTAAATGTTTGTAATTGTTATCCCTGAAGACAGAAGGGTCTTTCTAATACACACACACACACACACACACACACACACACACACACACACACTTGTCAAATTTTCAGACGAGATTGGGTGTGTTCAGGGTGATATGGCTATGGACTTGCCAAATTTTCAGAAATGCTATTTTCATGGATAGATCATGATCATTATAGAATCAACAGACTGATTATATGTTCTTTGCCCATGCTTCCTGTTAGTATGGTGAACCCACATTCATTTTCCCCAAGCTCCTTGGACAGGGCAGCCTCTGTGAGTCACCCACCTTACATATGATTTCTTCATCAAACAGTCAGTAAGAAACTCACAAGCATCATCACTGAATCTAAGTTTAACCCCACTGACCCAGAAGCCATCCCTCCATGCTCGGTCAGAGAAAATTCTCTCTGCCAACCTACCAACAACAGGAGAAAATGCTGACTCTGCTGCTGGACAGAATTGCCTGGGGCTCTTTCTTTAATGCATAACCAATAATGGTGACTGAAAAGTTTTCAAGTGTGACTTTCCTGGTAGAAGCTGTCTCAGGGTATCTCCAAGCAAGATTAAATCTCAAAAGAATTGACCAGTGCTCCTCTTCTCTCCTCTTTTTTTTCCCCTTTTTTTAGACTAGGATTTGAAACCAGACAGACTGTAAGAGTTATGACAATAATAAATTTCTACAGCAAAAAAGACTGTAATCCCTGGATAAAAGTGGTTGTTAGGATAGACAGAACATTTATTAAGTTGAGACAGATACCCAAGCTTTGGGGTAACTACAGAATCAAAAATGGCTGCTGCAACATTGAATGGCATCCCGTAAGTACCAAGTTGGTGCTTTCCATAGGCGACTAGGGTTTCTAGCCAATAGGCAGCCAATTCATTTCTGAAAAATGTAGCTATTTTTTTTTTTTTAGCATCGCCTATACCTCGGTTGTTTCTGATTCTGAAATCAGAGTAGTTCACCATAGAGCTCCAGACTCAAACTAACTACAGTACTACAGGGTTGTATATATTTACTTTATTCTGACATCTTCTAGAACAGCCACAATTACCAAATGATCTCCCTTGGTTACTGCCTCCAACATTCCCCATCTCATTAGCTCCATCTCAGTATTACTCTTCATCCTCACAAGATCTCATGGCTTTGCTTCTCCATCCTTCCCTGTTTCAAACCTTTCAATAGTTAATGGCTACCTGGAAGTAAATGATCAGATTCTATACACGTTTCTTAGGGGAGAGATATTATCAATATGTTTGTGCAACATGTTCTTAGGAAGTATGACAAGGGAATTTGCTTAGCACTGTGTTGGGTTCTGTAAGAGATAAGGCAGAAATAGACGGTATAGGTTTGACCTCAGGTAGCTTGTAGTTACTATTAATCTTCTATAATGCACAATACCCCCCCACTCTTCCATGTTCTAAGAATGAAGAGAATGATGTTATGGTATCATATGGTGGCAATAAGTGAACACTACTAAATTCCCCCTTTTCTAACCCCATTCCTGCAAAAGCATTAAGTATCTTCAATAATAAGTAGGGCTTTGGACGAAAGAAGTCATCAAATCATATGATGGGGTATCAAATTATGTATATACACAAATGAGTAGTTTTTTAAAAATTGTAATCTGAAGTCCTTTTTGCAAATTCATGACAAATGGAGCAAGTTAAGGCTATGTGTTCCTTAAAACAAAACTTCTATCTGTTTCTTATAATTCATTAAATGGTAATATGCCATTCTACTGGCTGTATGCACCTATTGTTTAACTTGGCTCTGTATTCAACAGCCTGAATGGCATTCTCTTAGGTACACAGTGTTTATTCATGTAGTTGGTTCTCTTATTAAAAGTGTGTTTTTGAGGCAGACATAATGTCTGGAAGGAAAGAAAACACCCAGAAGAAAATAATTTGACATATATCTTTTTTTCTTAATGTTTTTGTCCTTTATGCAAATATTAAATATCATATACTCTTCAGTCCTTATAGAAGACTTCAAAAGACTACAACACTATCCCAAAATTGAATCAATCCACATTACTCAAACATTGATAAGCCTTCATAAGATATCTCTTCCTTGAGGGAAGATAAAATAATGTTTTGCTCATTTTACAGTGCTAAAAGTGGTTAACTAAACCCTCCCACTTAAAGAAAAATGAAGCTCTTTGTTATAATTTTCAGCATAACATCTTCTGATTCAAGACATCATTTTGTAGTGCAGATAGTTTAAAAACTTGAAAGGTAGTATAGAAAATAACTGGAAAGAATTTCCTGTGAAATATTTTAACAGAGATGAAAAGAAGTATTCTTAGGTTGCGTCTGCTCTTGGGAGAAGGGACGTTAGTGAAATGACCACTTGAATTCCTTCAAGCTCTAGTGTTGAATGATTCCATGCTAATAATGTGACTGTGTTTTTAAAGAAGTATTGTCATGATCAGATTTCCTAAGGAGATAACATGAAGCAAATCTGAGTAATGAGGGAAGCTGCCTGTCAATCACACTGTAATTCAATAGGTGAAACAGAAAGAGGGCTCTTGAGAAGTGGTTGGCCACAGGGTACAACACCTCATCTAGTTTCTTGTTGACGAAACCTCTTGCTTTGCTGAGAAGATCCCATTTGCTGAGCTTTCGCAGATGCAGAAATATGGACTCAGCACTTTGCAAAGCCAATTGGTAGTTTCAATCGTGTCACTTACAAGAAGAATTTGATAACCAATTCAGAAATGAATTGTACTTCTTCCCTCTCTTAGTTAGCAGACCCATTCTGATTGTTCCAAGCATGTGGTCTCAAGTCTTATTTGTTACAGATTTTATATATTCAGTTCTTTCCAGAGAGCAAAGCTCTGAGATTTGGAGGAATAGAGAAGTGCATTTATTAAAAATCAAATGGCTTGCCTTTTATGCATAGTAAAAATTGATGTTCTAGCAGGAAGGACCTCAAACTACAGCCTGTGTTGAAATATTTACTTTCTCATTTTAAAACTTATAGAATAATCGTATTTACATTTGCATTCCTTATGCAAAGAGATAGTGCCATAATAAAATGAAGTTGAAAATAGGTTAAACTAGTAAAACTACCTTGTAATATGTAAGACCTAATATGACTCTTTCTTAACCAGGTTAATTAACATCCCTAAACCTTGACCTTCTTATCTGTAAGTCATGACTGGCCTGGCACCATATACTTCTTAGGGCAGTTATGATGGTTTCTCCTTTGACTATTACATTTCAGAAGTGTACATGCAGAAATGCATTACTCAAATGAAAGACAGAAGATTTTACTCCAGAGAAGTTAAGTGGCTTACATGAAACCGGCAGCTAACTAGTGGTAAGACTGAGACTCAGAGACAGCTACCATTATTTGTTATCTAGAATCTCCTTCTAGACCCTGGTACCTTTCCAATTTCTCCTTGTGAACCAATTATGACACCAAGATAGCAACTTTAAAAAGGCATGCTTTACAAATGAACTCAACACTCAGTCCCTTATTATCTAACAGCAGTCAAAAGGGTTTAACATCAAGATATAGAGCACCTATTCAAATGATCATCTAACCAAAATAACTGCATATTCTGCTTTGAATCAACATTTGGGAAACATGTAGACACAGCCAAAGGTTGTCCTACTGTTGAATGACACATACTACTCCTTCTCAAATTATCCACTAAAGAGGCATGTGAATTTTGCCCACTAACTGTTGTATCCTACCTTCTCCTCTAACATGAATGACAACCATTCATCTTCCTGCTACTTGAGAAGACTCCTTTACTAGAACTTTGTGCTTGATATTGATCTTATAATATGAAGAACTCCAGACTACAGAATTAATGTGTTAATGCCTATTTTGGAGGACTGGATTAGGTCTCAGGACTGGATTGGTTATCAGAAGAACAGATTTTTATAAATTGGAGTCTTTGCACGTGTCTGGTCTCTTCCATATGAGCTGCTCTTGCACACACTGATCATATAATGCCACCAGCCATGTTATGACACAGAATAAAGCCTCACCAGAATGGCTGCATGAGTTTGGACTGTGTAGACTCCAAAATTGTGAACTAAATATGCCTGTTTTCTCTTAATGTACCCAACCTCAGGTATTTTTTTAAATGACAACAGAAAATGGACTGACAACACAGTTTATTTCCAAGACACAGAGACTTGAGATGTCCCTTCATATGAATAATGAATGATCCTTAATTCTTGACAGAAGGAAGGGTGAGAAAAGAACGAAGAAATGGACTTTTCTATAAACCTTTTTCAATTCCATTCTAACGTTAGGTTTCTGTTCTCTCTAAGTTTCTATCTTTTAAGTTATTAAGCAGAACCAAGACATAGCACCCAGCCTGGTATGCACAGTGACAAGAATTTCCAGGAAATTGCCTTGCCCTTCATCTAGATCAAATCCTACTTTCATTCCCCAGATTCACTCAAATAGAGCAACACCAAGCACTGTTTGTTCATTCCTGGGACTTTCACTGATGTGTTCACACATAGCTGGGCATTTATCACCTACTATTTCTATAGTTTTCTTTTCCTCCCATAGAGCCCTTGTCTGTACTCATTCTTCATGAAAATTCATCATGTTTATAATTGAAGACCTGTACAGCTTATCAAAGTTACTCCCAATTCTACAGATTATCTCTGTGGACTATCCAACCTAGAGGGATCTTTGCAGATAAGGAGTGTGACCAACCCCTGAGAGCTATAGAAGAGGAAGTGGAGATTCAGAAGCTAAAAGGACATTTCTGAAATTATGTGATGAATCAGTAAGATCTCCTCACCAAATGTAATTTATCTCAGATGAGTCAACCAAAGAAACTTGAATAAAGAAATGAGACAGTTGGACAGGATTAAGGAAATACAGTGGGTTTTGGGATCCTCAGTGACCAACAACAACAGAAATTCCTTACTTCCTTTGGGGCTGGAGGATAAGGGGAAAAAGTGACAACTGGACAAAAGGAAAAGCTGCAATCAAGGGACAACAGTACTGTCCTAGATGCTGTGAGAAAGCAGACAGGAATGGAAGAAGCGCTCCTATTACTCTGCTCTCACTCTTCCATCTCCTGCAGGTATTTTCATGGGTCAGTGGCCAGAGGACAGGACAGGCAGGTGACATGGTCTATTCAAGTCAGTTTCCCAGGCACAGAGAAGAGCCTAGAGAGACTAAAGAATAGATCTGGAGGAGGAGCAAAGGCATGATAACCAACAGATATATTGAATTCAATCACCTAGTCTTCATGAGCATCTCCATTTTAACCAGTATGGGTGTCATTACACAGGCTCTTTTTTTGTCTATGAAACAAAAATGAAGGAAAAGTGAAAGACAGAAAGGCCAGCAGAAAAAAGGTAGAACTATTTTTTCACCAGGCACTGTACCAACTACACTATAAAGATCACAAAGAAATAATAAAGTATTCTATAAAGCATTTTCCTTACTACATACTACATATATTACTATATTCTATAGTGTTTACCCCATGTCAGGGACATTCTATGCATTTTATATACACTAACTCATTTATCTGCAACCTCATTTTGTGCATAAGGAAACAGGGGCATAGAATATTGAGCAAGACAAGCCCCAGTCATTTTTTGCAGAGGTCATGCTTTAACCTGGACTCTACACAGCCTCTCAAAAGTAACAAGCGTCCTTGGGAATTCATTATGCATTGAGGGGAGATAATAATATTAGTGCACAGCTACTCAGGAAGTGGAGGTAGGAGGATCATGGTCTAAGGCCAGCTTGGGCAAAGATAGTGTGAGATCCTATCTGAAAAACAAACTAAAAGCAAAAGCCCTGGGGATGTGGCTCAAATAGCAGAACGCTTGCCAGCAAGCATGAGGCCCTAAATTTAATCCTCAGTACCACAGAATTAATAGTAGTAATAAATATTAATGCATGGAAACTTAATTGCAAGAGTTGAACAATAACAAATTGGATCACTTCAAGACAACAAAAGAATGGACCTGGGGGTGGAGAGTTTAGCTTGGCTGGAGCAATCAGGGAAGAGACCAGGGTAGCTATTAACCAGCACTAGCCCAGGAATGGCTCAGGCTACTGAAAACCTATTAGAGCAGATCCAAGAACAAAACCCAAAACTCTTCAATTTCCAAACAAGGATAACTAGTTCCCTTGCCCTTGGGCAACTCTCTTTTCAGGCCTCCACAGATGTGAGTTCAGGGACAGGGTTCCAAATCACAGATCTGGTATTTCACCAAGTAGGCTGTCAGACCAGCCTCCTTCTTACAGACATATTATAAACTCTTTTGACAAATAAAGCAACTCTTCTACATTCCTTTTCTAGATTCTATGGGAAGGCTAGTGACCAGTAATATATATATTACTGGCCTAGAATTTGTTATGTAGCCCAGGCTGGACTGGACCTCTCCATTCTCCTGCCTCGGTCTTTCAAATGCTGTAGGAGCATTGGCTCCCATGCTCAGCCAATAATTTGGAAGAGAGAAATGTTATCTAATTTATACACTTTTAACTAGCATGCATATTTATTTGTGATGAGAATGGTAAAAATCTACTCTTTTAGGAATACAAATAGGTAAAGAAACTGTCAAAATATCCTTATTTTCAGATGACATGATCCTATACCTTAAAGACCCAAAAAACTCTACCCAAAAACTCTTAGACACCATAAACAGCTACAGCAAGGTGGCAGGATACAAAAATCATCCTACAAAAATCATTAGTTTTTCTATACACCAACAATGAACAAACTGAGAAGGAATATATGAAAAAATTCCATTCACAATAGCCTCAAAAAATCAAATACTTAGGAGTAAATTTAACAAAAGATGTGAATGAACTCTACAAGGAGAAATACAAACTCCTGAAGAAAGAGATCAAGGAAGACTACAGAAGATGGAAAGATCTCTCGTGCTCATGGATCAGTAGAATCAACACAGTAAAAATGACTATACTACTGAAAGCAATCTACATGTTTAATGCACTTCCCATCAAAATCCCAATGACTTTCATCACAGAGATTGATAAATCTACTCTAAAGTTCATTTGGAAACACAAGAGACCACGAATAGCCAAGGCAATACTCAGCAAAAAAAGCAATGCTAGAGGTATCACAATACCTGACCTCAAACTATATTACAAAGCAATAGCAATAAAAACAGCATGGTATTGGCACAAAAACAGACATGAAGACCAGTGGAACAGAATAGAAGATCCAGATATGAATCCACACAACTATACCCATCTCATTTTTGACAAAGGTGCCAAAAACATACAATGGTGAAAAGACAGCCTCTTCAACAAATGTTGCTGGGAAAAGTGGTTATCCATCTGCAAGAAACTGAAACTAGATCCATGTCTATCACCCTGTACTAGTATCAACTCAAAATGGATCAAGGACCTAAATATCAGACCTGAAACTCTGAAGTTACTACAGGAAGGAGCAGGAAACACTCTGGAACAAATAGGTATAGGCAAAGACTTCCTCAATAGAACCCCAGCAGCCCAGCAACTAAGAGAAAGAATGGACAAATGGGACCTCATAAAATTAAAAAGCTTCTGCACAACAAAAGAAATGGTCTCTAGACTGAAAAGACCACCCACAGAGTGCGAGAAAATATTCACCAGCTATACATCAAACAAGGGACTGATAACCAGAATACACAGGGAACTTAAGAAACTAAACTCTCCTAAAATCAATGAACTAATTAAAAAATGGGCAACTGAACTAAACAGAACTTTCTCAAAAGAAGAAATTCAAATGGCAAAAAAGCACATGAAAAAATGCTCACCATCTCTAGCCATAAAGGAAATGCAAATCAAAACCACACTAAGATTTCACCTCACCCCTGTTAGAATAGCTATCATCAAAAACACCACCAACAACATATGTTGGCGGTGATGTGGGAAAAAAGGAATCTTAATCCACTGCTGGTGGGAATGCAAGCTGGTACAACCACTCTGGAAAAAAATTTGGAGACTTCTTAAAAATCTAAACATAGACCTGCCATATGATCCAGCAATACCACTCCTGGGGCTATACCCAAAGGAATGCGACACAGGTTACTCCAAAGGCACTTGCACACCCATGTTTATTGCAGCACTATTCACAATAGCCAACTTATGGAAACAGCCAAGATGCCCCACTACTGATGAATGGATCAAGAAAATTTGGTACTTGTACACAATGGAATTTTACTTAGCCATGAAGAAGAATGAAATCTTATCATTTGCAGGTAAATGAATGGAACTGTAGAACATCATTCTGAGCGAGGTCAGCCAGGCTCAGAAGACCAAAAATCCTATGTTCTCCCTCATATCCTGACTTTAGATGTAGGGCAAATGCAGCAATGTGGTTGGACTGGGATCACATGACAAGGGGAGAGCACATATGGGTGATTTAGAAATAGGTATGTGGGCTGGGAGTAGCTCAAGTAGTAGAGCACCTGCCTAGCAAGTGCAAGGGCCTGAGTTCAAACCGCACTCCAATACTGCAAAAAAAAAGAAATAGGTATAAACCCAAAACATGAAAGCGTTTGATGTCCACACTCCAGAAGAGCTAACACAGAAACCTTAAAGCTACAAAGGTTATCATGAGAAGGGGATCAAGTGTAAATATCAGTTAGAGATGAATCAATATGGGTCATAACACATGTACATGAAAGCAATGCTAGGAATATTTCTATATAGCTATCCTTAACTCAAGTAGCAAAAACACTTTGTCTTCCTTATTATGCTTGTGTCTTTTCTTCAACAAAACTAGTGATAAAGGCAGAACAGGACCTGCCTGGAACTGAAGGGGAAAGGGGGGAGAAGATGGAAGAGGGAGTGGGGGAAAGAAATCCAAACAATGGATGCACATGTGAATAAATGAATAATAAAAATAAATAAATAAATTTTAAAATCTACTCTTTTCACAAATATATTGTTAGTTTATTAAGTATAATCATTATGTTGTACAACAGTCTTCTTGAACTTATTCCTCTTATCAATATCCGTTCCAAGACCTAGCCCCTGATAACTACCACTACATTCTCTGCTTCTATGGATTTGACCTTCTTTTTATTCCACATTTTCTTTATTCATTGGCTAAAGGATATTTCAGTTCAATCCATATCTGTGAGTACTATTCAGTGAAATGGATGTGCAGATATCTCTTCCACATGCTGATTTCATTTCCTTTGAATAGATATACAATAGTGGGACTGCTGGATCCCAGTGTATTTTAGTTTCTCTAAAGTCATCTCTCTCTCCTCTTCACAGTGGCTGAACTCCTCACTGTCCTCTCTACTTGATACTTCTGTCCTTGCTCTTTTGTTTACATTTATTTTCTCACTCTAGACACATTCCCTGTATTCTACAAAGTCAATTCCTAGGCTATGTACCTTGGTTAGCCAAATTATATAAATCATCATTTATACTCAGAGTAATAAATGATTTACTGACATATCATGTTACTTATAAATAGTAAAACATTCTATTTTCTTAGATGTAAGCAACAATACCAAATGAGTATTGTATAGATCCTAACTGAACATAGGTTTTGAAAAGTACGATCAGTCTGTCAAATTGTATTCCTGAAACTTCAAATGGCCAGTAATTTTTAAAGAACTGAACAGAGACTTGTAAACATTCAAATGATAGAATATAAGCAAAGAAAAAATAACCTCTTATGTGCGTACTTTGTTTGGGTAATTTCTCCCCTCTGTCCCCCACCCTCTCTCCCCCTTACCCCCTCGCTTCCATATGCACATGTGAATAAAAGAATAATAAAAAATGAATAATAAATAAATAATCTAACTTAAAAAATGCTTTGTAAGCTCCAGAACAAAATAAAAATCTCAGGAACCTGCAAAGCTTAAAGATCTTTTATGTAAAAGGTTAAATCTAAAAAAGTCTCGAAATTTTAAATAGGCAAAGAGAAGCAGTGATGTACATCTGTACTTCAATACATAAAGAACTTAGAAATGCTGTCCAAGTCAACTTGCCTGCATTACTATATGGGGATGTAACAGTGATTTTGGAAAAATTATATTTTATAAATAAACATTCCAAGTTTGTGTTATTCCTTCTAAATTCTTAGGAAGTATGTGATAGATGAAATGGATGAAATTGTATGAAATTTTGGAGTTAACTGTTCATAAGTGAATAGCAACCATGCATGATTTTTTGACAAAAGGATCACATATCTATGACAAAAGCAGATTAAATTGTTCATTTAACTGAAGAGAAATGACAACTAAGACAAGTTAAAGACCAAGGATTGGTTCACATGAACTGTGCACACAATGCAGGTTTGGATTGTAGAAGTATCCATCAAGGGAAAATAATAATACAGTAAATGACCACTCAAAATAAAGATTTTATAAAATGAAAAAAAAATAACCTCTTATGTTATGGACTGTATTTACTCTCAAATATAAGATTTTTTCATTGTATTCACTCTCAAATATAATTTAGACGTGAATTTGAAGTGAATTGTTACATTAAATTTCTTAACTATCTTATAAGTATGCCATATATAATAAAAACATTAACAAAGGCTTTTTCATTCAAACACCAAAACAAGTAATTTTCTTTACATTGTATGTGTATTTTGATCTTGAAGAGAATAAACATTACAATTGGTTTTATGAACTTGTTTATGGTTTTTCAATTGGTTTCTGTTATGTTTTGCAAACAGAAAAACCAACCTGTATCTAATTTTGTATCAAAAAATTTCCACAGATGGTCATAATTTTGTACAGGCTAGTGGATAAAGATTTTGCTACATTCTTTCCAATTCATGACTTAAAATTCTGTTTCTACCACGCACTTTTTTATTAAAAATTTCCATTGACTTTTTTTTTTCCAGAGAACATGATTGTAAAATAATTCTTTTGGTGAACAGTATCAAACTACACTGCATCTGTGTAGAAAGATGGCATAATGAAACATACTGAAAGCTGCTGAATAATAGGGGGAAGGGGAAGGGACAGTAATAAGGTGGTTAGTCTGACTAACGAACAGCATATTCACAGCTGAAATACTATCATGAAACCCCTTCAAACAATGAATATGAACTCAAAAATAAAGGGCAGGGTTGTAAAACAGAGCCTGTTAGGGGATGGGTACTTATGGGAGGTGGGGGCTAAATGGAGAGAATAAAAGATGGTGAATATGGTCGTTGTCCTTTATATACTTATATGAAATAGAACGAAGCCCGCTGTAATCATTTTAAGTAGGAGGGGAAGGGAATGAGTAAGAGAGATGGTGGAGGTGAATCTAACCAAGGTATATTGTAGACATATATGAAAATGTCACAATGAGCCCTGTACAATTAATACATGGTAATAAAATGTTTTTATAAAAAATAAAATAATCCTCTCAGTTTCGCTAGGCAAAAAGTTTCTGATTTGAAACAGTTTCTAAGTTAGGCAGCCAAGTTAGACAGAAATATTTCAGTTGCTAGTGAATAAAGGCAATAGTTTTAGGATGGTTATCAAAAATCAGATTCATCAAGACAAGTTTGATCCAAGTACATATAATGCATGACAGAAGTTGGAAATTTCTGAGGGTGGAGCAGTGGGACTCCACTTCCAGAATAGCCTGGGAATTCCTGTTATGTCTGTCGATGCTCACAAAGCAGTCTTTTTCTCCTTCTACCTAAGCCTGTGCCAATATGCTGAAGGGCACACCCCTGAGTGCAGAATTCAAGCAAAAGAGTCCAGACCTACTTGAATTCAAATTCATCTCTGCCACTTACCATGATGAGATCTTGGGCAAATTACTTGCCAGAAATAGAAGTAATGTCTTCTTATGTAAAGGTTGGGTAGATTTGTATGAGAAGGACACTCTCGTTGCCCATACGGGCTCAATCTGGAGAAGAGAAAAGGCCATAAACATTGATCCTGCAGCACAATAAGAACTAAAAGAGCAAAATGAGAAATAGCCATGTATGGTTTACAAAAGTAGAGACATTTGAGCTGGGTGTAGAAAAGATAAGGAAGTGGTTAAAATCCCTGCAGTAATTAGTGACATCTGAGTGCCACCTGTGATTACTATCCATGGTTCCCTAGAAATATATGTTGAAAGCATTTTTGGAGTATGGCTGGGATCAGTGGCCCAGTGGTCAGTCCCAAACCCAGTCTGTGGGAAAACTTCCAAGCAAGGTTTCTAGGAGAATTTAGTCTTCCCCAACTTATGAAGCTTAACTAGATGTTGGTTTCAGTTTACTTGCCTAGCATAGCAATTCTCCATAAGAAGGGCTCCCCCTATACATAGGATCTTATTCTATACCTCTAAATGTTTGCAAGAATTCTAATGTGAACCAATTGACCCATTAGAAAGTCAACAGTCATCTGGCTTTGGGTATTTCCTACCACATCCTTTCCTTCTATGGAACATGGCTACCAAGTTAGACCTCTGTGGACAGTGACACCCGCCTGAATGGAGGCTAAACCCATCACAAGGCCCAGATGGGGTCCAGATGAGTCTTTAAGGACCTAGACTTCCAAGTAGACCTACTTCTCCAGCTGCCTTCCTCTCCAGGTCCCCTGATTCCTTCTCCTACCCACCACCTGCTCATTAGGATTCAGCAGGCCTGCCCTGAACCAGGCTACAATATGACAGAATTCAACATCCTCTCCCTGACCCTGAGCCCAAGACAAGCACAGAAAGAAAAATCATGCCAATCACTTTTTCCCCTCATATATCTCTGTGGAACAGTAAGGCTGAATGCCTTCCATGAAGTCCATAAGTCAAATTTAACTCACCTTTCATGTGAAAGCCCTTCACATCTTAAACATAGACATTGTGCCATGCTTGAACCATGTCTTCTCAAGCACAAATTGCAAACCCTGTAGACACTTACATTGCCACAAGTGTGGTCCATGCAAATCAGTTTTGTACAGGCTAAAGGCACTTAGCAACCCATAATCAGCTTTTGACCCTACTCAGGTGCCCACACACACCACACTCCGGCCTCCACCATCTCCAATCCAGAGTGGAACTATTACCTTTAATGCCCCTTCTGAGCAAGAAAGATCTTTTTCTGTTCTGGCCTCAGATGTTCCCATACTTAAACTTCTGGTAGAAACTGCTTCTGCATAGCTACTTTCATCACTGTCTCAGCTGGATAGATCTTGGTTCTAACTTGGTCTCTCAATCTCCTCTGTGACCTATGGCATTGGGCCTTACTCCATGATTTTATTCATAGAATACTGGTTTACTTCATTTGCCTCTTGGGAAAGTCTTCAAGCCTCAGTCTTCTGTTTTTATTCTCTGTATTTCTTTCTTTTTCTTTCTTTTTTTTTAGGGACATTTGTTGCTATTTACCAGCACTTCTCAACCTTTACTTGGAGACCCTCCCTTCTCTTTACCCCTTATACTCTCACCTGCTCCAGAGTGGTGATCACCCTTTTACATAGTAGCCCCCATTCCAAGACTCACAGATACATGTGACTTCCATTTGGTTATTACTTCTATTACCTGTTTTGATTGTGGAATCACCCATTTTTAGGGAGCATGCTACAGGTTGTATGAGAATGGCAGATTCTCACTGACTGAACTGATGGTTTCCATTTCCTCCAACTCTGAGCCACGTAGTAGTGAGAGAAACCAGAAAAGCACAACCAGTATTGATGTTCTGACTACAACACCAGCGAATGAGAAAGAGGTGCTGCTAAGGCTGTGGATTGAAACCACCAGTCATCTTTAAATGCCTTCAACCTCTTGTTTTCCTCAAGCTGGTTACAATTCTCAGCTACTGGAGACAATCTCATCTTAAGCACCTTCAGAAAACACTTGTCCACAAGAATGTTTGTTTGCTTTTGATACCCTTGCTAAATGCTTGGCTTCTCTAGCACTTCCATCCCCATGCCTTTTCCATGTTCTCTTTCCAGTTCACAGGTAGTCCCCAGAATTCAGACATGGTCATTTGAAAAGGATACAGGCTTTGGCCTTAAACATCAATCCTAATCCTGACACTGCCATCTTCATTCAGAATAAAGATCTCGTGAACTGTGTCAAGCATAGCAGCTTTCCTCAATGGGAAAGGAATATATGAAAATGCTAGTCTTAATTTATACATCCATGCTTTCCATCATGAAGGTCCTGTTGTGGTTAAAGATCACTTTGAAATGCCAGGGGTAAAAAGATATTCACAGGACATAGAGACTACATTTCACTTGCCAGCTCACCCCAAAGAAGGAAAGCAACATTCCTGTTCAAAAAGTTGAAGAAAATAAGCTGACAGCAGGATGAATGCTTCATGAACTAAAACATTGTCAAGGTGAAACACGAAGAAAAAAGAAATATCCTTCAGAAAAGTGCTGTGCGTGAGAAGTCGTTTGTGCTGCTTTCTAAAACTCAAAATTGCCTCCTGAAACATATGTCCTATAATTCTTCCCAGACAGAACCTCCTTTTTGTTAAAATAGATAATATCACTTTGTGTGAATAACATCGTGTTTTTGAAACACTGTCAGTTGCTATGGTAACCTGATTGTGTGTGATAAAAAGAGCACATATCATCTTGACGAATGTTCTATGGTAGCTTCCAACAAAATTTAGAAGCTCTCTCAGTGTTCCATAAGCTTTGCTGACCAGTTGTTATCAGTGGTTCATTTTGGGTTGTCCTGTCAGCACTCTTCTGTGGGATTGCTGAGGATGGGCTCAGTCTCCTCAGCCTTTTTTAGTTTGTGTCCTGGAAAGTGAAGGAAGAGGTAAAAAAGATGGAGACCACATCAGACCTGCACACTGAGGTTTAACCAGAGCATGTGGAGTGGAGGTGAAAAGAAGGCACTTGTCTCAGAACAATCCGTGGCACCAGTGATGCTGTGAAAAGGACAGCATGGTTCATAGTGGTACTCACTGCACAGCCTTGATGTGAAAATCCAGAGCTCTGCCTTCTCAGTCTGGTTCAAATCCTGCTCACTTTGTGAACTTGAGCAAGTTTCCTGATGTCTCTGATTCTTATTTTCTCCTAAACTGTGAAGATAATTGACAAGATCTTCTTTAGTCCTAATCATCTATGATGGTGGGATCCTGAGTAAGACAAGAGCTTCAGAAAGTGTGACCCAAAGAGCCACAGGAATCTTAAAATCCCCAAACCTGGCTTCAGATCCTATAAAGTGGAAACTGGGTCCAAAGCACTTCAATCTACATTTTCTTCAAATGTTCCAGCTGATAGCTGTGCACAGTAAATGTCAGAACATCTGTGATAGAGATGTACCAGGAGAGCATAGGTTTCCAAGAAAGATACACCCTGGTGTACACAGAAAGGAGTCTGACATTAAACAGTTGTCTTCCTCTGCAGGACCTATTAACCCACAGGGGAGAGCACCAATCCCTTAGGTGCTCAGGAGATCATGTTAGAATTGGGTCAGTGGTCACAGCTTCTGTCTGCCCAGAAACTTCTAAGGAGGGGTCTCCAACACAGTTTTTATTCTTACTGCAAAGTATAAACTTTCCTGATGATAGGGTTATCAAAATGAAATATGGAGTGTATGGGTTTTTGTTGCTGTTACTGGTACTGTTGCTATTTGGTTTTGTTTCTTGTGGAGTTTTTTGGAGTCTGACAAACCTACCTACTAACTTTTATCATAGCCTACAGTCAAGAAAACATAAAAGAGGAAAGAAACTTTCCTTTCTTTCCATCAATACAGTGTCGTATTTCTGAACTAAACAGAAGAAAATTGATCTGAGATGTGAAAAAAGGACATATAAAATAAAACAAGGCCTTCAAAGAGTCTGAGTCATGGCTCTAATCAATACAAAAGAGAAGTGAGGTCATGGGAATAACTTTTCAGAGAAATCCATTTTCTTCTTTGCTTTGAGACCTCTCGAAAGAAAAACTTAAATTGATAAATTCTTGAACATCTTAGCTGGCTTTGCTCTGATTAGTCATACAATGACATCAGTATCTTGCAAATTAAGGTCCAGCTAAGTTAAATTAAATGTGTGTCAGCAGTAGATACAGAAGAAGGCTCACCCTGGGTATGATACCAGTTTTGGTAACAACCTTTAGTTCAAAAGAGAAAGAGAAAATAAAAATGAGAATTTTCTAAAACAAAACAAAATTGAAAAAAAAAAAAAACTACTGGAAGTATTTTGAGATAAAAGTAGAATGTGTGGGATAGAGTAGTCTGCTGGAGCTCCCATTCCAGAATCTTAAAGGCCAAAAGATGAATTCACCTACACACAAGTTTTGCTGATCAAATGGGAAATTAGACTGAATCACCTAAAAAAATACAGACAGGCTCTGCACAGAAGACAGTTGTCCTTCTCCTAGACCCAGATGACCCAGTTCCCCAACTCTTCAATCAATTTATTTGAGCATCTGCTGTATGCCTGAAGTTGTGATTATCCCTGTCTTATAAAAGTTCCCAATCAAACAAGGCAAAAAAGACTATGAAACTATGAGAGATGAAACCAAGGATAGCTGTAAAACAAAAGGGAAGAGATCCATGTGGGCTTTCAGGAAATCTGATGATGGAAGCAAAATTTAAAGTTAGTTTCAATAGATGTGATAATGGGGCATTAAGATATTTGGAGGTAAGAAATCAGAAAATGGAAAGTAGCAGAAATGAGAGTACCATGATGGAAGAAGAGAGACAAGCAGAGGTATGCACTGGGAGTGTGTGAGAATTAGCTCACCGTGCAGCCCCTGGAAGCTCTATCTGGCTCATCTGTTAGTCACATTTATGCCTGGATTAGTGGTTCCAGGGCCCTGGCTCTCCCCACATGGCAGACCAAGCTCCATTTAGATGCATAGACTATTTGGGCTTCCCCAGAGACGGGCATTGTTATGAAAATTGGAATGCCATGAGACAGTTGGTCCTCTGATGTGGGGATAATATACTTCTCTGATTGTTTTAGGCAAAGGTTCTATCCTCATAAACAAAATGAGGATTAGAAAAGCTTTCATTTAGTGCCCAGCCTCTTCTTCACTTCCTCTCCTTTCAATGAAATGCCAGGTCACAATCTTTCTTTCTCATTGTTTATGGCATATGAGAGACTAGTTTGAGCTAAGGAATATTTATTTTTACAAGATTGTGACCAAGTGAAGAGGAGAATGTTTAATTAAATGAAAAGCAAATGGAAAATTTTCAGTTGATAGTAGAAGAGATATTAAGCTTATGTAAAGTAGTCCATTGTCTAATAGTATCTGAAAGGAATCTGGGAATTCCCTTGTGTAAGGTCCTCTCTGTCATTTACATCTGCCATCCACCACAGAAAACAGTGATCTCTCTAAAGACATTTCAAGTAGTAGAAATGGTATCATACTAGTCATTGGGGCTCCTAATTTATATGTTTCTTCATGGCTACCAACTATAAGCCAAGAGAGCAAGACGTGTTACTACACTCTAAATAATACTCATTACTCAGTTTCGAAAGACTTACTCATTTTTATTTAGCAAACCTATTTGGAATATTTACTAAGGTGCTATCTCACTTATTTGTTAGGACTTGCTAAGTAACAAAAATACCAAGAGCAAAGGGAGATAGACACAGACAGGGAAAAGAGACAAACAGACACAGAGAAAGCTGCTAAGTAACAATTTGATGGGTATAGAAGCAATTGAGAGCTTCTTACATGTGTAAATTTCTGGACCCATCACCCAAAGGTTCTGAGTCCATGCAACTGTAGTGAAGCACTTAAATCAGTGTTTTTAATAAGTGATCCAGTATATTCAGTTACAGGTGGTCCCTGACCACACTGAGAATCATAGCCTAAGACAATAACAGAATGTGGAGGTCAAGAATAAAAAAACGTAAGCGAAAATCAAGCAAACTGAGGTAATACTTTAATTAACCAAGTATCAGACCTCAGTGGGATAGGCCCAAGTCTTGCCAGCTGATAGCAACATAGACCAGCAGGTTATTTCCCTCATGTTTGCAAAATAGTCTATTTTGTAAGCCACAGGAGAAAGCTCCATTTTCCAGAAAGACAAATCAGAATGGCTGCAAGGAGCATGCTAACTGGAGTTGTCATGGCAACTGTAATCCCTGTGAATGGAACTAGGAAAACTACATTTAAGAAAGAGGATGTGAAGAACCTGGATTGAGGAGCATGCCATGCAATTTTTAAAGGACTGCTGTACCTGTATTAAATCACATTATATCCCAAGTAGAAGAAATCAAAAGAAAGAGGATGGATTCCTTCTAAAAATGGAAAAGGATTGGTGCACAGCTGACTCATGAAGCATTATTTGCCCCTTTGAGCATTTCCAATTTGCTTTCAATAGTTCTAATATTGGAGACTCCATGAACTGCTAAATTCATTGATTGAAACCATCCTCAAACACAACATTGAAATACAAGAGTGATTAAGACAACTCTAGAAAATAACCACCAAAAACTTTTATTTAATTAAAAATACACATTGTTGCATTTTCATGGAAAATATTGAGATAAGAAAACACCAACAGTGTTGGTTTTCAGAAACCTTCATGCACCCTTCTGCTATCTGCTGCTTTCTTCTAGCTGTGACATTAACTATGTGTTTAGGAATTGGGCCCATGGAACTGGAGCTTGCTAGAAAGTTCTACCTACATGTCTCCTGGAGTGAGCCAGTTTCTTGACAACAGTAAGAAAATGTTTCTTGTTAACACAGACACCACCAGCTTTGGCTTCCTTGAAAATAATTGAAAGGAGCAGATATGAAAACTCAAAGCTCATGGGAACACCGATTCATTATAACAACTGAGTACTGCTACAACCTCATCCAGTTGCTAAGCCAGTTAGCAAGTATTCTACCTAATGTATTAGTGTCCTGAGCTCCCCCACAAAATTTCCCCAGAATTCATGGTGGGAAGACACTGCAATATAGTGTTTATATTCAAATCACTGCCAAATACACAAAAGCACATGTGACCTCCAAGAATAATACTATTTAAAAAACAGTGCATGGTGGCCCACACGTAATATTAGCTACTCAAGAGGGAAGTGGAGGTAGGAGGATCATGGTCTAAGGCCAGGCCAGGCAAAATCACAAGACCCTATCCAAAAAAACAAACTAAAAGCAAAGCGACTGAGTGGCATGGCTCAATTCCCAGTACTACCAAAAAAAATAATAATAACATATATTGGTACAATACAACTTTTGGAATCACTGACTAAAACACAGCCATGTGAATAGTTTTTAAATCTTCAGGTAATCATATATTTGCTAAAAATGTGAAATAACAAAATATTTAAAAAATGTAAAATGTGAAAAACATAAAATGTAAAAAACATAAAATAAAAAGAGTTGCATAAAAATTTAAAAGATTATTTTAGCTATAAACATCTCACACATAAATACAAGATGTGTACAATCCAGTCCTTTCCCTACTCTCTTTTTTTTTTCCCCTTTGGGCTGTTGTCATTCCTAACTTATTTTCTTAACCTCACATCATAATGCTGCATCCTCATGTTGCTCCCATATGATGCTTTTACTAAAGTTGGATCTGATGTGACAGGAATATTCCAGCTTTGCTTTTTTTCTGGTCCTTTGCTTTAAATTGTAGCATGCTTAATTTGAGTTCTGCATCCAGTATTATATTAAAGAGAAGCAACTTCCCCCCAAAATACACAAACAAATAAAATAGCTGGATAACACAAAGTTAGATTGCCTCAATTCTTAGAAATTTAAATATGGTATTTCTTCTTTGCAATGGTCTCTCAACTGATGGGAATAAAATAAGGCTGAAATTGCTTTTCACATTCTGGCTCTGTTGGGGGCATTTTCACATAAACCCCTGTTGTCAGAGGGCTTCTTTTCTTTAGCTGCCAAACACAAGAAGAAATAGTAATTATTATTGGAGAATACAGAATCTACTCTAGCTATAATAGAGCTCAGCAAATATTGGGTCCCTATCCTGTTGAAAATGAATGTTCCCAACATACAGAATCACAAACCCCAGGAGATTTTCTTGATTCAGCTACTAAAATTCATTTTAGATAACTAATTCTGTAATTTGGATATAAAATAGCAACCACTTTCCCCAACTGGAAGATAGGAGAAAGAGACTTTGAGAAAACTTCACAAAGAACACCTACAAAGCCTAGAATAATTGACTGGATCTTATCTATGGGAAAACAAGTTTAATAAGATAATGAGCCTTAGTTACCCTATTTGAGAGCTCTATTTCTTATCTTGACTTCTCGTATGCTTTTCATTTATGTTTCTCTGTCTGCATTAGTTCCCAGATTTTATAACCTCAGAAAATTGAGGTCCAGTTTGCTAGTCTGTGTGGTGGTTCAGAGAAAAGGAGATAGGCCAACCCAACAGCAACAGAACATCACACTAGGTTGAACAAAGGCTCTTTGAAAACTGTGTCTTTGTGTGTGGAGGGAGGAGGGAGACAGAAGGAGGAAAGGGGAAGTAGGAAGAGGACAGGGGAAGAGAAGAGAAAAGGGAGAAGAAAGAAGGGAGGATGGGTTTACGGTGGCAAAGATAGCCTTAGGCAGAGCTGACTGAAAAAGCACTGCTATAATGAAATCCTGACAAGAGATCTGATTCTGTACCTCTGTTTTCACCACCAAGAACTGTCATAAATAAAAACCGGGATTTTCATTTATTTGGCTTGGGGAGATCAAGACATCTCAGTTAAGAAGACTGGATAATAGGGACAGTTATTATGTGGACAGATACAGCTTGGACAAGGAAGGCACAAGGGTGGCACCAAATGATAGTTTACAGGTGAATTAGAGGGACATTTAGGAGAATAAAATTCCATCCAGGTGGTCCTTGCTAGTAGCATTTGGCCCAGCCTAATCTCGTGCTTCAGGTTTATTAACTTAAGTACCATTGTCATGAAGGCAAACAGCAAAACAGCTGCCACATGTTGTTCAAACCGTTACTCAAACTGAAACCATGCTCAGAAGCACACAAACATTCAATGTCAAACACACTCACATACAATATCAGTCATCCTGAAACCTCAAAGGCTAGTGCTTAGGGTTCTAGTGTGCTCTTAGCCACCATCCTTCTTCCCCTTCAATTATTGCTTCATCTCAAGAAAATTAAACTAGTCCGTTGATACTCCTAAAGGCATCCCTATCAAACATGGAGCATTGTCAGCCCCACACTCACCATTTTGCTCAAAGAAACAGCTGTGATGAGGAAGCTGTAAAAGAACAACCCCGAACTAACTGCTGCCAGGATCCAAAGGAGGAAATCAGAATCTGGGCACGGTTCTGGATCTGCGACAGGGAACAAAGCAGAGCCTCCTGAGATAGTTTTCAACTTTCGACTGCTTTCCCCATTTGGTGAAAAATGAAGTTAGAGCTTCTGTGCCTTTCTGTCCAGCCCTAAACTGTATTGGTAACCAATAGCTAAACCTACCTATTTGATACAACTTCCCCAGAATGTTGTATCAAAGGCACAAGGCCAAACTTCCTCATGGTTATCACCGAGCCAAGTGCCCCAACCTGTCAGAAGAAAACAACATCTTCCCTAACTCATTTTATTTTACAGTCAGAAGGCTGCTTGGGTCACCACCCATTAAACAAAGCTGCCATGCAGTAGGGAACTCTTAGGGAGACTTTCCATAGTCCTAATTATCAGTCACCTGAGGGAACAAAACTATTTCCATTTAAAGAAGACAGTAAGGCAACAGGTGTCGACGTAATAAAACAACTACTCACCGATGACATAGATCTGAGTCCCGTTGCCCACACCCACGTAGTATGGTGGCGGGTACATGAGCTCCACCTTGCAGATGTAGAGCCCCATGTCTGCAGCCCTCAGCCCTTGGATGGTGAGATTCACTTTGTTTCCAATGGAGGTGCCAGTGCAGGTGGGGTCATCTAGGAAGGTCAACTCATTACCCACCATGTACGTCGTGGCACAGACCTCAGTGGTCTGGCTGTTGGTCTGCCGCAACACTGTTACTCGGACCTCAGCAGCATTGGGTGAAGATGCAAACTCACACACAAAGTTGGCAACACCCTGGTTGCTGGCTAGCACCACTGCAGGTTGGGCCACATGCATGGCTGACATAGAAAAACCAAAGAGTATTCAGTGAACTTGTGTTCATCTGTGGCCAGACCCAGGCAATGCATCAGGCTGGGAAGGCTTATCTTTGACAAGCCCCCTTCAGCTTTGTCTCCTGGCCCTCAGCTTCCTCCTAAAAACCCCATCACCCTCCCTCATCCCTTCCCTTCCCACCCACCTGACATCCACTCCATCTCTCAGCTGTCTGCCAACTACTCTTCATGAGGATGTTTCTTTACCAGAAAATAGTTTCTTAAAGACAGTTGGTTATGACAGGGAGAACATCAATGTGACCAACAAAAGATCTGACTTTGTCATGAAATATGTCACTTTGGTAAGTCATGCCTCTCCTTCATTTTTTCTAACATATAATAAGGGGGGGTCACATGATAACACAGAGCCTACCAACTCTGATATTCTGAGGTTATAATAGAGCTCTATTGATCGGGAGCTATAATGAGTAGAAGGGGAAGTTCTAGAGATTGAGATGCAAAACACTGCCCAGATTCTCAAAGCATACCTCAAAAATTCATGCCTACATATCTAATCATACCTGTGTCACCCAGCAGCACCAGAGCCTTGGCTCACTGCACTGGCCACCCTTCCCTGACATGATTGTTGTACAGTGGTATATGCTGCTGGATGAGAAAGCCACAGAGCCAAGGGCACCAGGTTATTTCCTCTCTGGGTTGAGGCAACCCTGCTGTCAACTTTTATGGGCTTCCCCTGCCACCACCACCACTTGCCCTCTCTCTCCTTCCCTTGAACACTCTCATACTCCTTTGTTCTTCCTTCCCCTCTGGCTTCTACAAAATAAAGGAATCCATCTCTCCATTCATAAAGGCTTGCACTATGTGACTTTATAAGCAGGCACAGTAGCACACAATTGCAAACCTAGCACTCAGGCGGTGGATGCAGTAGGATCAGGAGTTCTAGGCCACCCAGGCTAAAGAGCCATTTCAAAGCCAACATGAGACAAATAGCAAGACCATGCCTCAAAAAAATGGTGGCTTGTGTCATATTATATATTTTTTTAATTTACAGACCATTACCTGTCCAATATTACAAGTGGCACCCAAAACTTACATTGAACAGTATCATTCATCTGCTCAAACCTTTTGATGGTTTACTAACATTGATTGCAAAAGCAACAAAATAAATAGCATTCAATGTCTTCTGTGATCCAATCCCAGTCTATAACTCCAGGCTGAGTTTCCATGACATAAATCACCCTATATTAAAGACACTAGTCCCTTCCTCCAAGCACCTGTACTGCACAACATCTGTCCTTAGAAGAGAGAACAATATGGTAGCTGTCAATACCATAGTTAGTCCAGCAGCCTGGCTGGCAAGACTGTAGTGTCCTTTCCAACCTTCATCTCTACTTATCACAGATGCCCTCTGAGCATCCTTTGCTCTGTGGCAGCTCCATTACAGTGTCTCAACAAGTTCTTCCTTTTATTAGTTTTTGTGAGCTGATTAGACTCATCCCCTCCTCTTGCCTCTGGCTCATAAACTCTGGGAACAGTATTTATATCTGCTCAAATAAGCACTCAGTAATTTGTATTGTATTGATTCTAAGTCTAAGGAAGGCTGAATTTCCTGCCCTACCCCCCGGTGAGATCTCAATTATCACCACAAAATCTGATCACACTCATTTTTCTATTGTCCTCCATAGGAAGATCCCAGTTACAGGTTGAGAAAAATTTCCTAAGAAGGAAAGGGTATCAACCTTTATAGGTTTGAAATATGGAAAATAAGAAAATAAATGTGAATGTTTGCTCTCCATAAAAATTAAATCATCAAATCTCTTTTGTGCGCTAAATTCATACAACTACATACTTTCTTAAACAAGAAGGTCTAGAGAGAGAAAGTGATGGGTCAATGGAAGTTCTCATTATTTTAAGCCAAGTAATAAGCCCAGTGTTAATCTTTAAAGAGCTTTATTTCATCTGAAAATTGAGGGTCTGCATCTGAAATTCACAGGCAGAAATTAAGTATCTTATGCCAGACAGACTGATTCCTTTCTTTGTTCCTTCCTTCCTTCCTTCCTTCAATTTCAACTATTTCATTTTTTAAAAAATTAACTAACTACTTTATAGTATTTATTAATAGACTATAAAATAATGAATTGAATAAGGAAGGTCCTCTTCCCATGATTTGCTTACATTTTAAACTTAGTTTATAAAACTAATGAATTAGAGAACCATAAAATTTAAATTACATAGGAAAAAAAAATTCTCCATGATTTGCTTGCTCAAGTCAGGTTTTTAAAGAGAGAAATCTTAGCTTACTCTGATAATAAGCTCAAATGTATTCAGAACTGTAGATGTCGTTTCTCTCTTAAATCACTTGACTTTCAGCATTTTCTACCAACATTATAAAAGTGTCTGATGTTGCCCAGGTCTTGTAAACCGACTCACATGTTCATGAAGGCACAACTAAAAACCAGGGACTGTGCTATATGAATTATATCTCTGCTGATTTGCTATTGCCTGCTGTCCCCTACTGTCTTAGAATTCAGAGCCATCTAAGTCAGGATTCTTGGAGCTTTAGCTTTCACTTCTGACTTTTATAAATCACTGCCCTTGACTGTTAAAAGAAATGAAACCCAGGTGGGAGAACACCTCCTCCACCTTCATGTTCCAGAAGTCTCCACTCACCTTCGGAGAAGACAGGGATGAAGAGAAGAGAAAACAGGGCAGTGCAGAGCCAGGTCCTGAAAGCCGGCTCCAGTAGAGCCTTGTGCCCCCGAACTCCAAAGCAAGCCATGGCGTTATGGGAGCCGGGCTCAGGTCTTTAGGAAGCAGAGTGAAACCTTTCAGGATCCCGAAGCTTTGAAATGTGTTTGAACCCACACAGATTCAAGGACTTTATATAGACACCTTTGATCAGACAGGTATGCACGACACGTGCACACACAGAGGGCACCTGAATAGACGGCCTTTCTGTTTTGATTTTACGAGAAAGGAAGCCGTGGGTTTAGCTGTTACGTCGAAAAGGCAACCTCAAACACTCAAAGTAAAACTGCTCAAAACAAGCCAATCCATCGATGGAAAATATACTCAACTTGAAACTGAAGCCTCGCATTCATGTTGAGAATCTGGATAGAGATGAGACCTGGAGAATGGAATTTCCTGGAGTACAGGGATCCCTTCAAGTCCCAGTTTTACCCAATTGCCTGGCTATATTTTACCACCCAGTTCATTTTATTGACATCCCCAAACTACTAAACTACCACTCCTCAGAGTCCTTTAGCTGATGGCAGAATTTGTCTATGGTCATCATTAATAAGAACTCTGTGCACTACCTGTGAGTTTCCATCCTTCTAAGGGTCCCTTGCTATGCTTCCCAAATAAATGTTTGTTTAGGACTTGGGATGTGGGTCAAATGGTAAAGTGACTGCTTGACAAGCATGAGGCCCTGAGTTCAAACCCCAGGACTGAGAATTTGTTTTGTCTAACGCCAGTTAGCATTTTGTTGAGAGAAAAATACCAAAACCATAAGAAATGAATCAAAAAAGAGGCAGGGAAAACCACCTCTGGTTTTGCAGATTGGAAAGAATTCAGATGTTCTTAAAAACCTTAACAGATAAAATAAGGTTGGAGAAGTTCAAGAAAAAAATCAACGAAATGATCCAAGAGATTAAAAAGTCCTAAAGAAGGTATATTTTTTTCTAATAGAAAAAATTTAAGAATAAAATTCAAAACTAGTGATAAATATAATCAGAGTTCTTAAATTTAGAAAAGCTATAGACAGGATAAATGCTCAATAAATACTATTGTTTAGAACACTAAATTATTTAGAATGTTTAAGTGTTCTACATAAATATGCATATGTAGGTAGATAGATAAATATGATTAATAGTAGATGACCTCAACACCCCTCTCTCATCAACAGATAGAGAATCCACACAAAAAAACAACAAAGATGTCTTGGAACTAAATAAAACCATTGATGAAAATGTACTTGACAGATGTGTATAGAGTATTCCATCCAAGAGCAGTGGATTTCTCATTCTTCTGAGCCGCCCACGGAACTTTCTACAAAATAGATCACATCCTAGACCATAAAGCAAGTCTTAATACAAAAAAAATTGAAATAATTTCCTGTATCCTAACAGACCATAATGGAAGAAAAGTAAATCAGTAGCAAGGAAAACCACAAAAACTATTCAAATACATGGAGAGTGAACTTTTGAATGATCAATGGGTCATTGAAGAAATTAGGAAAGAAACTTAAAGATGCCTAGACTCAAATGAAATGAAAACTTAAACTACTAGAATCTGTAGGACACAGCAAAGGCAGTTCTAAGAGTAAAGTTTATAGCCATGAGTACCTACATTAGAAAATCAGAGAGGTCTCAAAAAAACAACCTAATGATACACCTGAAGCTCTTAGAAAAACAAAAATAAGGCAAACCCAAAATCAGTAAATGGAAAGAAATAATAAAAACTAGGGCAGAAATTAATGAAATGGGGACCAAAAGATCAATGCAATAAACCAATGAAACAAAGAATTGGTTTTTTGAAGAGATAAGCAAGATTGACAGACCATTGGCCAAACTAACTAAAAGAAGGGAAAAGACCCAAATTAATAAAATTAGAGTTGAAAAGGTTGATATTACAACAGATATCAGTGAAAATCAGAAAATAATTAGGGAATATTTTGTAAAATTATATTCAAACCCACTAGGAAATCTAGTAGAAATTGATAAATTTCTATACAACCTATCAAAATTGAGCCAAAAGGACACAAACAACTTAAATAGATCTATAACAAGTAATGAAATTAAAGCAGTCAAGAGTCTCCCAACAAAGAAAAGCTCAAGGCCAGATGGATTCACTGCTGAATTCTACCAGACCTTTAAAGAAGAGCTAACACCAATGTGTCTCAAAATATTCCAAAAAATACAAAAGGAAGGAATGCTTACTAAATTCATTCTATGAAGCCAGTATTTCTCTAATACAAAAACCATGAAAGGACCCAACAAAAAAAGAGACCAATTTCCTTGATGAACATAAATGCAAAAATTCTCAAAAGAATACTTGCAAACCAAATTGAACAAACAGCACATTAAAATGATCACACACTATGGTCAACTTGGTTTCATTCCACACATAGATGTTTCAACATAGGCAAGACAATAAACATAATACAGCACATAAACAGAATCAAGTACAAAAATCATGTGATCATCTCAATAGATGCAGAAAAAGCCTTTGACAAAATTCAACATCCTTTCCTGATTAAAAAAAAGTATCTGAATAAACTATTAGAAGAATGTACCTCAACAAAATAAAGACTATACATGACAAACCTATAGCTAATATCACACTAAATGGAGAAAAACTGAAATCAAGTCCTCAAAAGTCAGGAATGAGACAAGAGTCGCCATTCTTCCCACTGTCATTCAATGTAACACTTGAATTCTTAGCAATAGCAACAAGACAATAAAAAGAAATAAAAGGGATAGCTACAGATAGCAAAGAAAGAAGCCAAATTATTCCTATTTGCAGATGATATGATCCTATCCCTAAAAGATCCTAAAAACACCACAAAAACATTCTTAGATTTCACACTTTCAGTAAAGTAGCAGGTTACAAAATCAATATACAAAGATCAGTAGTTTTTCTAAAAACTAACAATGAGCAGGCTGAGAAAGAAATCAGAAAAACAATACCATTCACAATAGCCTCAAAAAATACCTAGGAATAAATTTAACTGAGAATGTAAAAGACTTCTACAATGAAAACTATAAATCACCAATAGTTGAAGAAGACACTAGAAGATGGAAAGACCTCCCATGTTCATATATTGGCAGAATCAATATCGTGAAAATGGCTATCCTACCAAAAGCAATCTACAAATCCAATGCAATCCCCACCAAAATTCCAATGATGTTTGTCACAGAAATTGAAAAACAATCCTAAAATTCATAGGGAAGCCCAAAAGACCCCTGTAGAACCATAGCAATCCTGAGCACAAAGAGAATGCTAGAAGTATCACAATACCTGACTTCAAATTATACTACATCCTCACGGAAACAGCATGGTACTAGCACAAAAACAGACAAGTAGATCAATGGAATAGAAGACTCAAAAATAAGCCTAAAAAGGTGCCAAAACACATGCATTGGAGAAATGATAGCCTCTTCAACAAATGGTATAGGAAAAAATGGATTTCCACATGTAGAAGACTGAAACTGGATCCCTGTCTCTTGCCCTGTACTAAAATTTATTTAAAATGAATAAAAGACCTCAATGTAAGACCTAAGGCTTTGACCTACTATGGAAAAACACTGGAAGATCTAGGCAGAGACAACAAATTCTTGAATAGTACTCCAATAGCTCAGAAAATAAAAGCAAAGATTGACAAATGGGATTGAATCAAACCAAGAAGCTTTTGCACAACAAAGGAAACAATCACTGGAATGAAGAGACAGCCCACAGAATGGGAGAAAATCTTTGCCAGCTACTTATCTGACAAGAAACCAATAAACAGAATATATAAAGATCTCAAAAAAAAAAAAATCCTAAAGGAACTAATAATCCACTTAATAGTCAAATGAATTGAACAGACAGTTCTTGAAAGGAGGAGTCCAAAAAGACAGCAAACATGAAGAAATGTTAAACATCCCTAGCCATAAAGGAAATGAAAATCAAAACAACCTTGAGATTTCATCTTATCTCACTCAGAATGGCAATCATCAAATAATAACAAATGCTGGTAGAGATGTAGGGAGAGGAAGGAACCCTTATACACTGTTGGTGGAATGTAAATTAGTGCGGCTACTATGGAAATTACAATGGAGGCTTCTCAAAAACTTAAAAATAGAACAACTATATGATCTGGCAATACCAGATATCCTAAGGCATGTAAGTCAGCATACAGTCAAGATACCTGCACATTCATGCTTATTGCAGCACTAGTCACAATAGCTAAGCTATGAAATCAACCTAGGTGCCAATCAACAGGTAAATGTGGTATAAACACACAATGCAATATTATTCAGCCATGGAGAAAAATGAAATTATGAAATGAAAAATGACAGGGGGGTATCTAAGTACATTATCTCTGTGTATGATGGCATAATGAAACCCACTTTAAAAACTGTTAAATATAAGGGTAGATGGGGAAAAGAAAGGGAATTAATCTGATCAAAGTACAATTTATACATTATGGAAATACTACAGTGAAACCTCTTTGTACCACTAATATACACTAATCAAAAGTAATATAAAGGAAAAACTGAAGTCATATTATTTAGAATATGTATCATTTAGAACATTTTAGTATTCCATATCAATATACATTCAATATTTAGAATGCTAAATATATTAAATGTTTATCATTTAGAATACTAAGCATTAAGAATCCCTTCCTTAAACCTGGGGAGTTTTGCATACATCCATGATGAAAGAACATGTGACATGCAGGAGTTGTGTGCTATTAGGGCTAGATGATGACATGAACATAGTTAATATTTAAGGGGTTCCTGGAAGTCTGGCATGCGAATAAACCCTTGCAACATGGAATACAGTGTTTGTGCCTGCCTCAGTCTTTCCATGTTGTCCTCCTGTCCACTCATCTCTGCAAATACTATAGAATATGCTTTTCCTTTTAGCGTTTCCTCACATGCCTGCCTTCCTCTTCTTGTCATTTCTCCAATATGCTTCTTACAGGTCTTGCTACTTTAACCTAAGATCCCTACTACCTTTTTTTCTCTCATTGTCTCACTTTCTCTTCCTGTTCATCCTCCAGGATTTAGCTAAGCTGTCACCTCCTCCAGGAAGCCTCTCATGACCCACCTCTTTTCTGTGGTTCCCCAGTAACTTATAGAAGACTTCAAATCTCAGATCAAATGCCAATAAGCAATGACAACCTTTTGGACACTTATTGAGGTCCCAGACTGGGGAGCGAAGATTTAAAAACTGCAAATATATGACCCTACCCTCAGGAGGAGCCCACAGCAGTGGCAGGGCTGACAACTCCAACCATGGTCATGGTAGAGTGAGATAAATGTTAGAATTAAAGTCGTGCATAAACAGTAGAGAGGCAGAAGTTACCAGTTCTACCTATGGACTTCAAAAAGGGCTTATCAGCAGAAGGAAAACCTGAGCTTGTCTATTGAGGACAAGGGAAAAGGATGGGTATTCAGACAAAAAGGACAAGGCTAGTCAGTGGAGGCTGATACTCTTAGCAGTGAGGGCCAGTGAAACCCAAAGATCAAATTGGCACAACTGAATTCACGTTTTAGGGAAATTCCTCCTTGCACAAAAGGATAGGAAGGATATGTTTAAGAAGAAGTAAGATATAACCAGGAAGACTGTTGCAATATTCCAGGCACCAATGGTTGAAATTTTTCCTATAAAAGGCCAGACCATAAATATATTATGATTTGTAGACTGTATGCTCTTTGTTGCCACTCCTCAATTCTTCAAGTTTAGAGTGAAAGCAGCCATAGATCATATTTAACAAATGGACATGGCTGCTTTCTAATAAAACTTTATTTGCAAAAAGAGATGGAGGATTAATTTGGACTGCGGGTCGTGGGTTTTTCACCCCTGATCTAACTAAAGTAATGACAGCTATGGAGACCAGGCTCATAAGAGACTAATATACAACTAATGAGTAGAGGGAGGAGCTTACAATGGCACTAGACATACAGCTTCAAACCCCAGGAATTGTTCAAATGCTTGCCAAGTTTTATCTCATTTAAGTCTCATAACAGCCATAAAAGATGGGCATTATTATTTTTCCCATTTTATAAAGGAGGAAAACAAGGCATTGAAAATTAAGGTGATGTATCTGTTCCCCATGAAGTAGATGATAAAGCCAAGATTTAAAGCCCATGGTACCTTTAATCACACACTAGATCTGAGGCTGTGAAGTCAAAGAATGCCAGACTTGAATCCAAACATGAAGACTTTCCAGCTGTTGTCTTGAACGTCCAGTGTCCTCAGATAAAGTGTCTACTTCTCAAGGCTATTCCAAGGATTAAATGAGATAATGCATGTCACATGTTTAAAAGGCCTCTTGTGAGGACTGGCCACTTTTACTATGGGATCGCTGAAAAGATGGAGGTGCAATTTACAGGGATAAAGAACTTAGGAAGAGCAGGTCATGAAATGAAAGTGATGACTTCCATTTGTCTACAATGAATTGAGGATATCTATAGAGAGACCAGAAAGCAGTTGCTAGAACCTGGAGAAAAAATATGATCTAAAGACACTAGCTTAGGCAACCATGAAGACACTGGTGAAAACTTTATAGGCCAAAGCATGAAATGAGCATTTTATAAACTTTCTTAAATTAGTAAATAAATGAATAAAAACAGTTTAACATGAGAAGAGGGTTGTAGTAGGAACTTTCAAAACAAAGTCTTACCAGATTTCCTTATTATATTTTTATGAAACTATTTCTGTCATAGTAAGAAAATTCAATGGTTATTAAAAAAAAAACACTGGGTGAAAGAATGTTGATAAAAAAGACATACTAATATATATTACCCATAGACTACTTGGTAACTACAAATGCAAAAAGATAACTGATAAATCTAGCAGATACTGCCTTAACCAAGTGATCCAATTAAAAATCACTCATGAGGGAACATTCTAACATCATATTCCTTCAGATACAATGCACTGAGAAGGACACAAAGCTTCTGTAGCATTGCCAAAACTGCTTAAAACTGAATCTAATAAGAAGTAATCAGAAAAATCCATATTCCATAGAACTGCTAGCCTGGAAATACATTTCTTCAAAAACTGTCACTATTATGAAAGATTATAAAAGGAAAAGCCTGGAAAGTCAGTCAAGATTGAAAAAAAATAAGAAGACATGATGGCAATTCAGTGTCTAATCCTTAATTGTGCCCATCATTGAAACACTTGGAGAAATCGGAGAATTAAATATATTCAATATCAGTACTGTCTTAATATTACCTTTCTGGAGTCTGGTCATGGTATTATATAGAGAAACATCTTAGTTTTTAGAAGATGCTTAAGTATTCAAGGTTTAAGTCTTAGGATGATAGTAAATAACTCAAAAATGGTTCAGCAAAACTATGTGTGTATGGATTGGTAGTGAGAGAAAAAGAATAATGCAACAGTGACAAAATGTTAACAATTGGTGAATGTAGATGAAGAATATATATGTGTGATCATGGTGCTACTCTTTAAAAATTCTTTGTAATTTTGAAGTTTTACAAAATAAGAGTTGGAAGTAAAACATTTAAGATCAACTATTAATACAGTAAGCAATATACCACTAATAAACAAACTGAAATTTAGACAGGGCAAGTGACTTGCTCATCATTCCTCCCTGTCTCCTTTCATCAGAACCCCATGCTTCACCTGGGAGACAGGCTCCTGAGGACAACGCATGGGTTCCCTAGCAGGTTGGCTTCTGGGGGTCAGGGGTAGTCAACAGGAGGCAGCAGAGGAAGATCAGAAAGCACAAGAATAGAATTAGGGTATTTTTCCCTGCTCTCTTCCAGATCCGGTAGTTACACTACCTCACCACAAGTACAATTCTCATCAGGTGACCCTGTTCCTGTTCTATGATGCTTACTCTCACTGGTGTTTCCTCCCCGGTCCTTTCAATCCTAAGGGTGTTGTCAGCTTCCATTGTTGCTAGCGTCTAGTACATTATACCCTTTTCCTCCATGATATCTTTCAAAGTAGTCCTTTCATTGAGTCTTTTATTCTAACCACCTGTTTCCTGCCAAAACCTTGAGTACCCAGACTTATACCTGGCAAGAGGCAAAAACTGGATTTAAATCTTTGTCTTCTCATTCCTGTTCAGTACCTATTTTCCTATTATTTTATGTACAATAACATAATATTTCATAAGTCTTCTGTTTATTGTAGTAACTCATGTAATTCTGTCTTCCCTACTACAAATTCTATTTGCAGGTCACTTGCGCCTACATCATATACATTACACCTAACCCAGGCCTCCTTTGTACATAGCAGGTGATGGAGAATTTCTGTATTCCAATTTATCTCACAAGCGTTTTTATTTCTTTTGCATCTTATTTCCAACACTGGGGAAAGTACTAATAATTAAAGGGACAATCAGAAAACTGATAAGCACCAAAGAACCCACCACAGTTGTCAAAAGTATGTTTGGAGTCAGACAAACATGGTTTCAAGTCTTGTC
This sequence comes from Castor canadensis, assembly GCF_047511655.1. Classification (NCBI taxonomy): domain Eukaryota; kingdom Metazoa; phylum Chordata; class Mammalia; order Rodentia; family Castoridae; genus Castor; species Castor canadensis. Next base: position 153,618,806 of record NC_133389.1, on the reverse strand, counting down.
TCCACTTCTTAGATGCTTGGTTGTAAATGACGCTTTAAAATTTCCCTGACCCTCATCTTCCTCGCCTGTAAAATATATGTAATTATAGCCATCTTATTATAGGGTTATTGCGATGATTCAATGAGCCTCTTCCAAGACACCAGTGAACGCCATGCCCAAAATGTAGTCTGTGTATTAAACACAGAGTTACAGATTGTATAACTACAAACCCTTTTCTCATTATTATCTCTAGTGAATGGGTGGTATGTTAGATGAAAATCAGATTCTATTCACATATTTAATTTCTGCCCCTATCAGTCTCTCCATCAGTATCTGAAACCAAATAGCTTATTTTTTTTACTTGACTGAATCCAAAAACTCACTAGACACAATCTGGTAGCTGGGTATTGGGAGCTCTCACACTACATTGTCCAGTGGCTGGGTAATCAAATATCTGAGGGTATCTCATCCTTAGATATTTCAGATTACAAAGGGGAAAGTCAATTTTGCTATTTACTTTGATCACTCCATTTTTTAAAAAAGTTGATGGTAGATGGTAAAGGAAATGAAAATAATTAGCTAAAATTAGGACTTGGGGATTCACTGTGATTTCATTTACTCACTGCCTTTCTATATCCTAATAGCATGAGCAAACCCCAGATTGGTTTTTTAGTATTCTTGGTGGTTACTGCATTTGAAAGATCGCTCAAGATTTGCATAATTCACAGAGGTGCCCACAGTGAAGTATCTTTCAGAATTCCAGATAAGGTGAGTTTAGGTAGAATAACTGGGTAGTTTCATATGATCATGAAATTCCTCGCTTTTTGAAGCTCATCCTGAGCTTAATTCAACTTTTCAGATCTTTTGAAACTTTTCTTATTGTTGCTCTAAAACTCCTCTTATTACCTCTCCCCAACTAGTACACCCAAAAAACCAGCCTTTGGTTTGAAAGATTTGCACCTGGCATTAACTGTGCCACACACTGCAAAACATCCTTTGCTTGATGGTTTCAGATGTAATGGGAAGAATGAAAAGTCTAATATTTGCATAGTGTGCAGTTTCAGGACATCCCATTACGTTGAGCCTGTAATCATGCCTAATTAAGGTTATATACTCTGTGTTTTTGTTCAAATTAGCTCATCACAGTACAGATCCTTTCAAAATCAACTTCAAAGGAAAAAGAAAATCATCTACTAAAGTAAGTGATTGCTGAAGAAGAATCTATCAATCATTTCACTTTAAAAGAGAGTTAGAGAGAAAGGAAATGATATGCAAAGTGACTGGAAAGAAACGTTAGTTTCATTACCATTAAAGGGTGAAAATATGGACTGGGCAAGAACCTACTGAAATAAATGTGGTAGATTAATTTTTAGTCCCTAGGCAACTATAGTCTACGTCATAAAGTCAAGAAAACTGGATGCTTCTGTGCTGTGGACTTTGTGTATGTTCTTTAGTGGGTTTCTGCTGGCTTTTCAGTTTGCATTATACCCTGACTAGGGGAGCAGAGTTTTATTTGCTGGTCTGGATGTCAACATGAAATTCTACTTCATTTGAAGGTTAATCTTTGCTTGTCAGAGCTTTGCTTAAATAGAGTTGAAAACAAAAATCTTTGAGTGAATAAAGCATAAGTCAATTGTGGTCACAAAGCAATTTGTAAAGGCAACCTGTGTTCTAATTTCCCAGGTTCCTTACTTTATATGATTAAATCCTTTTGACTATTTTATCTCCACTTATGCATTTCTGGCTTTAGCCATTATTAACTCTGGTTATCTCTCAATCTCCCTAGTTTGTTTACACCTAAAAGTACTATAAAATTAAAGTTGTATGGTATTCTTTTTTTAACCCTGCAGTCTTCTTGCAGTACAGGTAGCCATGAATAAATTTAGGCAAGTGGCATTATCAAAAGCTAAAAGTAGATGTTTTCAAAATAGGTAACCCTATTATTTTTACAGACTGGGAAGCCAATGTTTGTAGTTGACTTGTGATAGTGCAAGCCTGTAAATCCAGTAACTCGGGAGGTGGAGATGGGAGGTTAACAATTTGAGGCCGACCCCAGACAAAAGCATGAAACCCTATATTAAAAAAAAAAATGAAAAAAGCAAAAGAACTGTGGGCGTGGCTCAAGTGGTAGAGCACTTGCCTATCAAGTGTGAGGCCCTGAGTTTAATACCCAGTACCATAAAAAAAAAAAAAATAGGTAGTTGACTTGCTTAGGGTCACATATTTTGATCTTATTCCTTCATTATCAAGGAGAAATGGAAAGAAAGGGGAGGGAAAATGGTCCCATATTTGACTTATTATTTACCCCAGATTACACCACCTATATGTTACACTCAGAATGTACTTGTGCCCATTTAGAACAATAAAAGATAAGCCAATACTATTTCCATTTTACAAAGAGGAAACTTTCCAAGTCACTAATTTTTCTTGCCTTAGTGCAAGCAGGAGGAAACCTGAGAATATAACCAAAAATTTTTCTTAATGCTAAATAAACCACCCACCAACCTCTCCCCCAAAACTGCTAGCTCTCTATAAAGAGTAGCATTGCAGGTGTTAAATATGTGATGAATCCCATTTCTTGAGATTTGTGACTGGTAGAAATAAACGTTTTCAGAATAGACAACCCTATTGTTTTTATTATTAGCCTTAAGCTCTTATTTCAGTTTCTTGGTCACACAGATAATCACTATTTTCATACTTTGAGCTGTATTATTTCAGGCCTTGTTGTGACTGCAACACTAAATGATCTCAGGCTTTGAACTCTTTCACACCTCAAGTTCATCAAGGTGTTATGTTCATGCCCTGAACAAAGAACAAGAGCATCTTTGCAGCTTTACAGAGTAAATGATAGTGGCTATGATGGTAGGAAAAGTGTGTTGGAAGATGAGGACACAGTTTGCTTCCATAGTCTGATGCAGGCATTAAATCCTAGTACTAGAACAAATGTTAATGAATTCTGCTATCTCATTATACAAATGAGGAAACAAAGGCCCAGAGAGATGAAATGATCTACACCAAATCACACACGTAGGCTGTTGGTGGCTGAACCAAGATGAAACCCAAGGATCCGTGACTCTAGTTTACTTCTCTTCTTACTCTGCCTTTACCATCATTTAGCATCTTTCTAAGAATGTATTGAACTAACATGGTTTTGGCTCTAATTTCATGCCAGTTGGAAACTTGAAACCCCTCACCATCAAATTTTCTGATCAGTCTGATGTACTCACAAATATGAATCAGCAAATCAAATTTTAAGTTAAAAAATATATATGTTGTCATAGCATCACCAATCACAGTAACCAAAAATGGAAACATTCAAATCACACATTGACTGATGAATGGATAAATAAAATGTGATCTATCCATATAATGGAAATTATTCAGCCATAAAAAAAGGAGTAAAAATGCATGCTATGGTGTGACTGAACCTTGAAAACATTATACTGAGTGAAAGAAACTAGACACAAAAGGGTAAATAAAGCGTAATTCCGCTTACGTTAAATGCCCAAAATAGACAAGTACATAGAGACAGAAAGCAGATTATTTACCCCTGGGGCTGAAAGGAGATAATAATGAGAAATGACTGCTTGCTGGGTATGGGATTTCTTTGAGGGTGACGAAATCTTCTGAAACTAGACAGTAGTGATAGTAGCATGACTTTATGAATGTCCTAAATGCCAACAAATTGTACATTCTAAAAGGTTCAATGGCAAATTTTATGTAAATGCACTTTTCCACAAATTTAAAACGTATATGGTCATGTCGACAAACTGTCAGGGTGAGACTGCCACACTTTTTTTAATGATGGCTCTTAACAAGCATACCATTGCTCATATCGAATGTTTTGGTCTTGTGTTTTTCTCTTCTCTGAATATAATCTGGACAAAACCTATAACTGACTTCCATTCCTTTCCAAGTGTGAAAGAATGAACCAGTGGATATATCCTTAACAGGCTGAGACAAGGGGAAGAGATTCTGACTACTTCTCTTCATCCACCATTCTTAGTACTAAGTCATCACCAGCCAAAGTCAAAAGCTGAGATATGGATCATTCAGCTCTGTCTTCCCTGGGCACAATTTCCTAACATATTACTCAGTTGTTGAGTAACTAAATGACAGTGAGGGAGGCCATGTTAGGAAACTGACTCACTGAACTGTATTATTCAAGTGTGCTTTAAAAGAATGTTGTTTAGAAACAGCTGACTGTATTAACAGCTTTCCTAAGCAGATTCCATCTTATAGGTTATGTAGAAACTCTGACCCAGAGCTTCATCCATGAGTAGGAAGCTAAATAATCACACTTACATAGTTGCAATGGGGCCGATAAAAGCAGTAAGAATAACATACTCTAGAACCCAAAGTCTTATGTTTTGACTAGGATCTGTTTATAGCCCAGTTTCTGAACTCTCCTAGTAGGGTCACACACTACAATGACAGTGTCTGCTTAGGAAACCATTGCTTATATTTTTGCTATTTCACAATACTATTCAAAGTAGGTCTGCTCACATTGAGTTCTTGCCACATGTATAGTTTGAATTTTGCAGTTCTGGTCATTTCTGTTCCATCAGTTAAATGCTGACAGGTAGAATATACCAAAAACAAATTTGTTTTCTGCCTTCGTAAAATATAAGCAGGTCAAGAAGCTTCAGTCAAATCTATCCCTTGCATTTCACCCTTGAAACAGAGAGAAAATTGTGTCCTTGGGAACAAATAGTTTATTAGGAACTATCTCATAAGCTAAAGGAAATTATTGTATTTAAAATTTAAATGTTTGCTAGTGGAATTTATGACCCTGATTTATAAGATAAATCAGGTTTATGGTACTACTATTGAGTAAATGCATTTTTTTCTTTTCATTTTGAAAAAATAAAATACTTCCTAATTCTCTGACTCTCCAGATAGCCAGACTTTCTTTTAATTAGCGTCATAAAATGCCTATGTAAGTGGATGTCATTTGTATAATCTGAATGTATTTGATTTCTGCATTGCCTGTAGCAAAGGAAAACATAAAATTCTTAAGATTTTTATTTTAAAACAATGAGAATAATGAAGAATACGAGAATAAGAAAATTAGGAAAAAATGGAATAAAGAGAGAAAGAAAAAAGCGTTAAATGAAGGCTAATTCACACATATTTAAGTAAGTATTAATTCTGATAATTATCAATTGTGAAAAAAGCAATTTCCCCAGCATGGAATATTATTCCCTTGGCTTCTCTACTTTTGTTACCCATCTGACAGAATTAGTCAACAGTTGGTAGTGATTTGGATGGAATTTTCACAGAATTCCAAAGACTTCCTCACATGACAATTCCCCCAAAAGATGATCTGTTAGATGTTTTATACAAAGAATAAGTAGATAATGTCACTCCAGTACTAAATTTAGCAAGTAAAACTGATTGTGATTGATAAGACGCACAGAACCTTTTTTAGACTCTAACTCAAATTATTGCAACGTAAATGGGTTTTTAAAGTCATAAACCTAAAAGTCAGGAAATTCTTACTTAGATTTAACCACGTTTCTGCTGACACCAGGTTAGATGATAATTTTTTAGAGCTTTATAGCAGTTTGAAATGTAACCAAGATACAGTGCCTCAAACTCCATTGTTCCTACAGAAACTTCACTTTTAAGCTTTACCATTTGAAAACCCATCAATAAAACTCAAAAATTCTTTTCTATAAAACAGTTTCAAGAAATTCTGAGTTAATTGCTCTTTCCCAGCAAACATGTAGTCAAGCCAAAAGATGGGAATTTGTCATGCTCTCTGATCCCGATGCATCACGTTAGCTTTAGGATAGCATGTGAAGAGTGAGAACGGCCACCTGGAAAACACTTCAGGTGGTTACCTGTGACTTTTAGGAGATGTTAGTGATAAGCCTGGGTCTGATGCTACCTAAATGCAATTTATTTTAATCCTAGAAGATCACAAGAATTTAATTTTCCCATCTGTGAAATGAGAAGAAAAAGTGCACTTTCAGGCAGAGACTCAATGGCGATGAAGTAAAAAGTTTCCCCAGTGTGTGGGAGGCCTTTGGTTCGATTCCTCAGTACTACACAAAAAAGTGCATTTTTCCTTTATGACATATAAACATAAAAGCAGGTTAGAAGGGTGGGGGGAAATGACCCAAACATTGTATGCACATATGAATAAAAGCAAAAAAAATAGAAGAAAAAAAAAAGCAGGTTAGAAAATTGCATTCAGGGTATCCATTTTATAAAATTAAAGTGAAAATACATGCAGAAGTATATACAGCAACATGTGGATGGTGATACATAAAATTTTTATTTCATTATTTATCTACCTATATTTTTCATTTTTAGGAATGTATCTATATTATTTTAGTCATAAAAATAGAAAAGATATTACAAACAAATAAAAACTGAGTCTTTTTAATGTTGATCAAATACTAGGTCTATAGGAGGTCATTAGAAATTTGGAATTCCTGATTTGGGGAAAAAAAAATTAAAGGAGATACAATAGAGATTTAGCTTCTTCTCTTTCATGTAGATATCTAAGTCTAAGATGGGCGCATAGAAGAACTCCAGGCTCTAGAAGCAATTTCCCCAGTGCAACATATTATGTTTATTACCCCATCACTTTCACAATAATCTGAGTGTACCTCTTGCGTTAATTTTCCTAGCATACTGTAAAAATACTGTACACATTAAGAAACACACTTGTTTCAAATACAAATAACATTATTGGGTATGGTTAATTTGACAGGTAAGTAAGTTAGGTGACCAATAAAGGAGAACACATTAATGGGGGGAGGGTAAAATGTTTAAGCTGTATGGAGATACACTTCATATATGAAAATTGCACGTTTAACATGCACAGCTTGATGAGTTTGGACATACGCATGCACTCATCACACTGTCGGCACAAACAAAGTATTAAACACAGAGCGAAATTTTTAGGAAAATTAGGCAAATTTATTTAATGTAGTCTGAGCTATCTGGGCCCTAATTCATTGAGACCCCTAATTCATTGAGTTATTAATACAGGAACCAGAATTTTAAGGTCCACCTCTTATCGGTTGGAATGAAGAGCAACTTGACCATCGCACGCAGACAGATTAGTCTAGCTTTACATCAGCTACAGGCTTTACATTGGTTGAATATGTATCTTTGGTCAGGAACTTTACAGAAATCAGACAAGATTCACTAATCAGGTTGTGCAAACAGAATACCTTCAGTTGAAGGCAAACCCCTGGAGTGTCAGAGTTAAAAACTGACTCAATAAGGTATCAGAGAAATCCTAGAAATTCCCATATTCAATAATATAAATTAGACAGAAGCTTGAGCATACCATGGACAGAAAATTAAGGAGCCAATCTTAAGCAATTTTAGAATAATTTTCTATCTGATTCCTCTATGTTGGGATAATTTTCCTATTTAAAGATACCTTTGTATTAGAAATAAGGGCAAAATAGTTTCTGCTGGGTATTGAGGGGGTGGAAGGGAGAGGGAGGGGGTGGAGTGGGTGGTAAGGGAGGGGGTGGGGGCAGGGGGGAGAAATGACCCAAGCCTTGTATGCACATATGAATGATAAAATTTTTAAAAAATTTAAATATAAAAAAATAAAAAAAATAAAGATACCTTTGTGTCTGAGATATGGGAGTACAGTCCAAGACTCACAACCATGGTAGCCTCTTCTCTGGCAGGAGACAAGAGAAGAAAAGACTCATATTTCATTAGCACATGGAGCCCTTTTGGTTATCCAAGCTTTACATAACGCTATAACATTCAGGGAGACATGGCCACTGTGTATCAAGGAGAATCCCAGGGAAATGTAAAGGTAGCTGGCTCCCCACCACTCTAAAGCTCCAGACAAGTTCTCAGTGGTGAAAGGTTCAACTGCTTCATCCTCTTATGCACATGAGCATAAAACTGCAAATTCAAGTATATCATTTTGAATGACTATATTTTCCAGTGATCCCTGAGACATCTCTATTGGAATTATTCTGCTTTCATGGAAGAGGAAAAAAATGCAATGTTGCGACACTTTTGACCAAGTCATGGTTTTGATACAAACTGGAAAACACCTAGTTTCCTCAGCTAATGACTTGTCAGAGCAAAAAAAGAAAATCAAATGCACATTCAAGCAACAAATGAGCACTGCCTTTGAAGATGTAGTAAAGATTGTGCTGCAAGTTTTTAAACACTGAGGATGTTTTTAGTAATGGCAGCGTCACTAGAACACAAGACAGGCTATTCCATCTTGGCATTTGAATGAATGCCACACAAAGCAATGGGCATGGAGAAGAGGGAGATCTTCTCATTACCTGCTACTCTGCAGAGCTACATACAGCAAAGCATCAGCCCCCTGGGGATGATATGGGGTTATGCCAAAACTTCACAAGGCATAATCCAACGTAACACCCCTGGAACACAAGGAAGAGAAATTGCATATGAGCAAGTGACTAAAACACAAGAAGTCGGATCCAGACAGGTAGTATCCAGGCACCTTTTCATTCAGAAGATCTGACCCAGACTGATGAGCTCATACCCAGGACAGAAAAATGGAGCCAGGTCAGGAATATTAGCCTCACAGAAAAGGATTGTCAAAGCAAGACAGCCAAATGGGCCAAAGCAGAAACTCAGTCCTCTGAAATCCAGACAAAATGGATTGGGGAGAAATTGGGTCTTACTTGAGCATGGAGGAAGTCTGGTGGTTGCTCCCAAGGTCATGAGCCATGAGAGAGTCCAATGGTCTTAAATTTATTAGCTCTAAATCTTTGATAGTGAGACTTTAAAACACTTATATGTTGCTGGGCACAGTGGCTCATGCCTATAATCATGGCTACTTTGGAAGGTGGAGGTCAGGAGGATGGTGGTTCAAGGTCAATCTGGGCAAAAAGTTAGTTAAGACCCTAGCTCACCAAATAAGCTGGGCAGTGGTAGTACACATCTGGACTCCCATCCACACTGGATACATAGGTAGAGAGATTGCAGTTGTAAGCCAACCAGGGCAAAAAGTGTGATACCATATCTAAAAATAACTAAAGCAAAAAGGGTTGGGGGTGTGGTTCAAGGGGTAGAGTACTTGTTTAGCAAGCACAAGGCCCTAAGTTCAAACCCCAGTACCTCTAAAAAAAAAAAAAACATAACTTCAACTAAGACTGAGGTGATCTAGAACCTATAAATGGATATGGAAGAGTTAAGATATTTGGCAGATGAAAGGCACTAATTGGGACAAAGATGATAGATAAATAAAGTCTGCTTAGAAGTCTAAGATCACTGTGAAGAGATCAGCGCTCATAAAATATAGTGTTTATTTTAGAATATCTGTCACTGTACTCTACTGGCAAGACTCACGTGAAAAAGGCTACACTTGCTTTCCCTGGAGTTTATTGTCCTTAGAAGAGTGCTATTGTACTCCTTGGATTACTAGGACTTACCTTTTTTCTTAAAACTCGACTATCCAAATTTAATAGGGTTGAAACCAGACCGTGGTTTTCATAGTGCAGACAAATTGAGACCAGACTATATTCTAAACTCCCCCATGTTCTGGTTTCATTACGCTCTTGAAACCCAAGTCAATTTTATGAAAAAGTTGATAAAACCAGGCTTGATTCTTAACAAATCTGACCCAGTTAGAACTTGAAGCTAGAGTGAATTCAGTTTTAATTTGGGGTGCAGTTCTAACAGCAGAAGTGAAACTAAATGTGTGCAAATGTGCAACCAGCAAAGAGGAGGAAAAAATTATTATTAAGCGATGAATTTATTAACCCAAATCTATGAGCAATGGGTGGACACTACTGGTAAAAAAAATATTTCCAGATCTAAAAACCCAGAAACTAGCATAACATCATAATTCTAAAATAACTTTTCTGATTAAGATCGAACTTTCCTAGAACATTTACCTTTTATCCGAAACTGAACCATGAGAAATTTCAAACTAAAAGTCACTGTAAGTTGCTTGCATGAGAATTATGTTTGCACAATGGAACTATAGAGTAACCATTGTCAGTTACTAACTATGATCTTCAGGTAAAAGATAAAACCAATGGGGCCAGAAAAAAAAGGATGGAAGGAGAAGGAAGGAAGGAAAGAAAGAAAAAAGGAAGGGAGGTAGGAAAGAAGGGAGGAAAAAAGGGAAGGACACAGGATGGGAGAACCAATTATATTCATGCAATCTCAGAGAAAATAAGTTTTGACACTTGGAAACAAGATACTGTCTATCCTATTTTGAATGTGCTTCTCAAAATCATTTTCACTGACATATTATCTACCATCTGGACTGATCCCAGAGAGCTCTATTTCTAGAGAATTACAATGCAATTGGGTCAATATGAACACCCAACTCCCACTATTATTCTCTTTCCAAGCCAGAGTTTCTCAACCTCAGAAACACTGGCATTGTGGATCAAAATGTGATTAAACATGCAAGAATTTTATTAGGGGAAATGTCTGGAAGAGAGAATGGGAAGGGGATGGGAAAGCATAGAAAGCCATCAGATCATTATACAAATTTGACCCTAAAGTGAAGGATAAAGGGAAGAGAGGTGGAAGGGTGGAAGCATAGATTCCTGTGCAGTCTGAAAGGTTTGGCAAGGCAATTGGGGGTCTTGAGCTGAGGTGGACCATCTGTATGTAATAGGCTTACTTTAGAATTCCTGCCATTTACAGTCACTGGCTGAGGGCAGCCCATGGCAAGCAAGACCTCAATATAAACAGGGTACCATAGACTGAATGCTTATGTCCCCTCCAAAATTCATATTTTCAAATCCACTCCCTAATGTGATGGTATTTGGAGTTGGAGCCTTGAAGAGGCGATTAGTTCACAAGGAAGGAGCTCTCACAAATGGGACTGGTGCCCTTATTAAAGATGCCCCACAGAACAGGTTCTGCTTGGAAGCGAAGTGAGTAGAGGGGAAGGAAAAGGATCAGGGAGCAGGGGGTAGAAATAACCCAAACAATGTATGCACATATGAATAAATTAATTAATTAAAAAATAAAATAAAGATGCCCCAAAGAGCTCCCTCACCCTTTTCCCGTGTAAGCATATGATGAGAAGACAGCCATAAATGATCAAGAAAGCAGGCCCTCACCAGACACCTGAATGGCCAGTGCCTTGATTTTGAACTTTACAATCTGTAGAGCTGCAAGAAGTAAATGTTGTTTATAAGCCAGACAACCTATGGTATTCTGTTATAGCAGCCTAAACAGACAAAAAATACAGGACAATGGATGTCAGAGTACAGTGGCTTGGACACTTGATCTATTACTTTCCCTGCAATATTGGGTCTGTTAGGCTCAGTTTCATGGGTGCCATAGTCTACCCATATATCTTGTGGATCCACTTCTCCACATAGATTTGAACAGCTCCTCTTCTACAATCCTGTGGGCCTTTCTTCCTGAGAAGAAACTTGGAAGAGTAAGGTTAATGGTACCAATAACAACCCTTATTGCTGCAATTGCTCTCAAGAGTACAAATGGTCCTCCCCAGCTTTCACAATCCATTCCAAATCCCTCACCCTTATCCTTAGCTGTCACCTTAGCAGATCTTGGTGGTTTAGCTGGCGTTGGGGATCAAACACTAATACCTAAGGGGTCTGAGCCTGATGATCATGCCCTTCACAGTTCTAGGTTGTTACATGTGTTTGTTCATGCTAAAATGGAGCAAAGGGAGCCCCCAGTGTATCACTTGTTACTCAGCCTGAATTTCTTATTATATCCATTGTGTAGAAGGAGCCCTACCTCTTCCTCAATCAGGGTTAAATATCTTCACCTATAGAAAGCATCATGACTGCTTCCTGCCTGTTGGACACAGGGCTCCAAAGTGTGCTAGTGGTAATTGTAATGTGCAGTCCAATAGGGATCCTTGTTGTGTCTCCTAGCAAAAAAATCTGCTCCCTTTAGGGATCATTTAGGGATGGTAAGTGGGCCCACTCTACTTCTGCCATTTAGTGTTGGATTCATGTTCCTTTCCTATTAGAGATAAGGCACCATATAAGAGTCTCTAAATTAATAAATGAATTGCATCCTTAAAGATAACACCTTATCCTTGCAGTGTTTCATCCAAGATGACACTTTAGCTACACCTTTTGAAGACCACCATGTCATTCTATGCAGCTAGCTGTCTCTTGTGTATGCAATGTGGATCCCATGGACAGGGGCCCATTCCAACACCTCCTTCCATGTGAAGTGGTCCCTTGATCAGATGCTTTTCAGAGTGGAATTCTATTTGTGTGGATCAGGCATCCTATAAACCCCTAGATAGTATTGTTGATATGAGCTCTACTAGTAGAAAAAGAGAAAGCCATCCTCAGTGTATATGTGTCTTTCCCTGTGAGGAAGAACCACTGGCCCTTCCAGAATGGAAATGTCTCAACGTAGTTAACTTGCCACCAAGTGGCCAGTTGGTCCGAATAATGCCATAAAAAAGGCTCGGCATTATTAACTGCCCAAGCAGCAAGTAGATTTACCTTAATAAGTGAAAGTTCATACTCCTGGGCCAATATGTCATCTCCAGCTCTTCTATATGATTAATGTGTCCATGGTACTAGTTCCGGAGGACCAATAATGAAGGCTGGCTACTGTCAAGTGGTCAAATCATTTTTTTGCATGGATGTTCAGTGCATGTGAAAGATGCTTTCTGGTGCACATTAACTAATGTGAGATACAAAATCTTTTTGCTTTGTGTTTATTCCATTTGTCTAGCCACAAGAGTCTACCTCAAACCTTCTTTTCTCTACTTTTTCTATATTTTTCCTTCTAGATCCTTGACCCGATAACCAGGCCATTGACCACCCCCCAGATCTATATTCTCATTGCAGGCCACTTCTCCTTCCACACAGATGAATGACCGGGTGCATTACTCATCACTGTGCCCTTTGGGAAGATTTTTCCTCCCCACTGTCTTTCAGGACCATCCCTGAATGAGAGTATGATACTTGTACCCAAGTACCAAACCACCCATAAACAAGATTCTGGGAGTTTTTTCCTCATTTTTCAGCTGGTCAGCTGAAATACCCATTTTGAATATCAAATGGGAATAATAGCCCCACATGTGAGGTGTGTTGCCTCCAGAACTCAAAGAGACATTGTAAGAGTTTGTTCTTACTCTGCGTGTATGTGTGTGCGTGTGTATGTGTGTGTGTGTGTGTGTGTGTGTGTGTGTGGTGTGTGTGTGTGTGTGTGTGTGTGTGTGTGTGTGTGGTGTGTGTGTGTGTTTGAATTGAATGTGTGTTAGGAGATACAAGATGTGGCAATTTTTCTTTTGCTTTGGAAGGGATATCTCAGCAAATTTAGCCATAAGTACAAGTTACAAACTGTGGTGGGTGACCATGGGAGTCTGGGCTACATGTTCATGCCTTCTAGTTTATCTTGGGTTTAATCCCAAATTTAACATTTCCCTCTTATCATAGACTACTCTTGGACTCATATGACTTTTTAGGTAGGTGAACACAACAGAATCTAGTTCCTAATTGGGCAGTTACAGATGCATAGTCTTGTAGTCCTATGGTCAAGTGTTCTACCTCTATCATAGTCCAATAATAAGTCAAGAATATTGCTCAAAGTATATATAATTTTTCACTGCAAATGTCATGGCCTTGCTAAAGAATCCCAGAGGCCTTCATCATGATTCTCCTGCTGGTGCCTACCATAAATTCTACATTGCATATTTTTCTACCACTTAGACCTTCACCACCATAGGACCTGCTGGATCGTCGGATCCAGATGGCAGGGCTGGTTCCACGGCATCCTGAACCTGCTCCCGTGTCTTCTCTTGCTCCGAACTGTACTCAAAGTTGACAGCCTATTGGGTAGGAGCAATATCCACAGATGTGAGGCATGTTGCCTCCAGAGTTCAAAGAGGCCTACCAGAGACTGGGCTTACTTTTTTGTTTGAGTGTGTATATTTGTATGCTAAAGGGACAAGATGCAGCATTTTTTTTCTTTGGAGGGGATATCTCAGCATAGCCTTGACCATTAGATTCCTAAAAGTCTTCACTGGCCCCAGATCTTCCCACACACAGGTAGTTCACCAAAACCCAGTGTACCAGTTACCTCTTGCTCAACCCATCCAGTCATCACAATGTTGTCATTATTAGTGTGATGTCCCAAAGCAGTCCAGACCTCTTCAGACTACACTATAACAGAAGATGGGAGAAACATTGACCTAACACAAAATTCTAAGTGAATATTATTGTCTATACTGTTTAAACACAAACTGCTTCTGATTCTCTTTTCTAACTGGAATAAAAAAGAAGACATTCACCGAATCATTACCTGTATACCATGAGCCTGGGAACAGTTGATCTACTTTAGGAATCATACCACAGCTGCTGAACTTAGGACTGATACTTGATTAAGTCTGTGAAAGTCTACAGGGCTACCAGACCTGTCCAGTTTTTTAACAGGACTACATGGGTGAATTAAAATGGAGGTATAATAGGGTCATCATCCTTGTATCCTTTAAGCCTTTAATATAAAGGGCATTCATCTCCATTATCCCCAAACTCCAAGATATGATATTTTTAGATTTGTTATCTTGGATAGGGAAAGGAATGGATGATTTCAAAGGTTTCCATTTGGACTTACCTGCTTTAAAAGCTACTATTCCACAGACCAGGAAACCTTTTGAGGAGTTTCTATAATTACCAAATGTGTGTGTGTGTGTGTGTGTGTGTATGCTTTTGGAGACTGGGAAACAGGTGAGTCACCCAGGATTCCATTTATTACCTGACTCCCATATGTTCTCACTACAGCAGAGGATACCATGATAATATTTTAGGTCTCTAAATACTGATATCAACTAAGATTCTGTGTCCATTAATCCTAAATGTGACTGTTTATTGCCCTCTCCCACATCCAAGTAAGTCCCTTGAGGAAGGGGTCAGGGAATCGTCGTAGTATATTCTTCCCATAGTGCTGAATGGTCCTTCCTCCTAGATAATTGCTCACCCATTCAGTCAATGGGTTCCAGATCTGCAAATTGACTCAGGTTCAGGAATTGAGTAAAGGATTGACTTTTATTGAGGCAACTGTGCTCAGACTCTTTATAGTCCACTTTTGTCCTTATTTTCCTACACCCCTGGCTTCCCCAAACTGCATCATCCTCAAGAATGTTAACAAACCCTGCTCCATAACTGTGTTTCCTGCATAACCCCTGACCTGCAAAGGAGGAACCCACCGAGATGGGCAGTCAGTGAATGCTTTCATGGAACATCATCCTCTGATGAGTCTTTCAGTCCCACGAAGTATATCCATTCCAGTATGACCACTTCTTCAGTCTCTCTAGTTCTTCTACCATCTTCCAAGAAAACTCAGGCATTTCCACTTTGTGAGTGTTAGCCATTGTTTATTCAGCCTTCTAAGAGCCACTTAGCAGTGAGTTTGCCCCATACCCTAGGAATTTTTCTAAGCTATTAAATTCCTCGTCTCAAGAAAGTGCCTTGTGGTGATGAATTCTTGCTTATCCAGTCTTACAATGTGGCCCTCTTGAAAGGGTCCTTTGAAGGACCATTGAAATCCAATCCTAGGAGTATTTACCTGACTCCTGCCAATATATTCTGGCTACTTATCGTAATTCTTTGTTCATAGGACTTCTTTCTTAACTTACCAAGCCTAGCATGACCTCAGTCACGGTACACTGGGGTTTGACCCTGGGTATTGACTTAGAAGCCAGGAGAGGATGTGAGAGCAGTGTGTTGAATGTGACATTTATTGGGGGGAGGGTCTGCAGCATCTGCTAAAACCATAGAACCACTAGTTCTTACTACAGAAGGTGAGCCACCTCTGTAAGCCCAGGTGGTTTGGGGAAATGAAAGAATCAATCTCCTCAGGCATAAACCAGATGTCCCCAGCCTATATTTCAGTATCCTATATTTTTCTGCTAGGTCCTTAACATTTGCATAAGATACCTGATTTGACTGAGTATTCAAACATCTCTGGAGTTCTGTGACTCTAAGAACTAGGTCTTCAGTCTTTCCCTTAGCTATACCTGTCCTGTTGTAGGGGGTGTGGGTCTCTTTGGAGGCTACCACGGAAGTTCTCCCGCTCCCAAACTTTACAATAGACTGTTTTTTCCACTATCCTCCTGTGGGCATTAACATGGCTTAGGAGTAGCTAGCCAGTCCCGCTGTCTCTGTATTCATTATTCAGCCCACAGTTTTCAATAGCTTGTATCATCACACCTTACTCAGTTCTCCTCTCCACCTGGATATTTTTTCAGGCCACCACTAGTAAAATCTTAAGTAAATGAGCCTCCACATTGTGCCAGAGGCAATTTGTACTCCATCTACTCACGAGGACTGTATCTTTTCTCCTCCGGTTGATGAGAAAGTACATTCCAAATTCCCAGTTTACTGCCTGTTTCTTCTGAATAACAAATGCCAAAATGGGATTAAACACACAAGGCTTTTATTAGGGGAAATGCACAGGAGATAAACTCTAGCTAGTGAAGGCTAGAAGAACCCTTAGACCATTATGCAACAGCTTGCCCAGTCTAAGGGTGATTCAGTAAGGCCCTCAGGAAATCTCCATGCTAAAGACAGCTATCAAAGCAGTCCCTAGAAAAAGTCTGCCTCAGTATCCCTGCCACATTCCATAGTGGCTGGGAGCAGCAGGTTGCAAGCATGGAAGTTGTAACTTCTGCACAAACATGGCGATGAACTTCAGGATGTAGTATCTGGTGGTCTTGGTCAATTAAAGAGTTGGAAGTCTGTAACATTTTGCTGTGAGCTCACTGTAAGTTGTTTACTGTTGGCATTCCAGGGTCTTTGGATGTGAGGCAGTTTCTAGTTAGCTTCTACTGGAACCCCAAGTGTTTTACCAGATAAAGACTATTTTTAAAGATGCTATTTCCTACTCCATGCAGGTAATTCAAATTCAAACCCTATGCACTCACGCAGTAGACTTCCTTGCAGCTTCCCCAAATAAGAAGAAATACATTTTTTAATCTCTACTTCATAAGTGGGTAATGATAGTCACTCATAGTTTATAATTTATACAAGAAATTAAGTACCAGGTTTTATCTTAACATAAGGATTAATTTCCAGCAGTGGGACCATGAGTCAAACAATTTTGACTTTGGACATATATGCATAAAGTATATCAAGTTACACTCCCATTAGCAATATGTAGATTTTACAACTTTTCTGGCATACCTGTCATTTTTTATATTTTTTTATTTTAAATCTTTTTATTTATTATTGTTGTACTGGGAGCACATTGTGACATTTACCAAATTTCTTACAACATATCAGAGTTGAATTCACCCCCTCCATCATTTTCTTTATTCCCTCTCCCCTCATCCCTGGAATAGTTTCAATAAGTATCATTTTTTCCATTTGCATACTGAGTACATAATATTTACACCGTTTTTACCTTCCTACACCCTTTCCCTACATCCTCCACTCTCCCACTGGTGCCAACTCCCAGACAGGACCTATTTTGCCTTCTGTTCTCTGTTTTTGAAAAGAGACATTTTTGTTTGCGCAAGATAGCTATATGGGGAGTTTTATTGTGACATTTCCATGTATACATGTATTATAACCTGAATTGGCCATCCCCTCTATTTTTCTCCTTTCAACATTTGTCCCCTTCTTATGGTGATTTCAACAGGTTTTCTGTGTTCATTCTTGTATGGAGAGTACATCAACCATATTCACCTCCTTAACTTCCTTCTTTCACTCTCCCTCTCTCTTATGTGACCTCCCCTTAGCATGACCTGTTTTCATAATACTGCTTATATTTGTATTAGGTCTGAATTCTACATATGAGAGAAAACATTCAGCCTTTGGCTTTCTGAACCTGACTGAACATTATCACTTAAGATAATGTTCTCCAGTTCCATCCATTTAAGAGCAAATGACAAAATTTTATTCTTCTTTATGGTTGAATAAAATTCCATTCATACTTACCATTTAAAAATAGTCACTAATTTCATAAATATGGAAATTTTCTCATTATTTTTGTCTATTTTTACTCATTAGTTTTCAGCAATAGAGTATTCACAAACTGAGATGCTGATGTATAAGGAATGGTTAATAATATTCCACAGAATGGCCAGAAAAATAGAAGCCCAACTTCTCTGGAGGTTGCTGCCTACCTGTGGAATCTTCTATGCCCTTGTACTCTGCTTTTTGGTTAAGCAAATCCACTGAACCTGCCAGCCTCTTCAAGACTTTGATTTTGATCCTGTAAAATCTAATTTTTGCCTGAGCAATACCATCTTTTCATAAGCATGGAGAATATATACTTTTTCTATGAAGTATTTTCCCTTCCTTTTCTTTCATCTCTACCCCAGAAGATTTACTAATCTTCTGCTCTGCTATACCTTCTTGCTACTTCCATCATTATCTACAATATTTCATTGTACTTGGTAATCAGCAAATCTTCTCCCCATTTTCTATTCCTTGAAGTCAGGGAACATATCAGTCTTATCTTCATGTTGTCATCATTTTGCACAGCAAGTGTACATACAATAAATAAATAAATAGGCAAAACAGTTCAAGACCATCTCTGAGACAGAAAAGAAGTGACATAGCTTTACATTCATTTCTTTTTTCCACTGCCCTCTTTACATTTTTTCCTTTGACCAATCAGCATTCTCAGGTTTCCTTCTACCCTACCAGGTCAACGTCCATGGTGGTGGCCTCTCAAAGGTAACAACAAACCATTCCTAAACATGTAAACAGTCTAGTTTAGCGTGTTTTGGAGGTTCCATATAGGTAAAAAATAAGAAAAAAAATCACAATGAAAATTCCAATAGTCAGACACCTATATTTTTTTAAGTCCAGATGTGGAATGTTAAGTTGAAAAACATTTGAACACCAAACCAGAACTTTCCATTTTAATCTGGACACAGTCCTATTTTCACTAGGAAGCTAGAAGGAATGCTGTTAAGACTCACAGCTGCTCTTATGAATTTGTAACTTCCAAATTGTGTTAGAGTCAACAGTACTTGCTGAGTCTCTAGTGTGTATGAGGAAACCTTAAGTGGTTACCAGATGTCCATACAAAGAAACTTTCAATTGATTTTGGGCTGAGAAGTAGATTAAACAACATAGAATGATATTCTTTAAGATTTGTATAGACCCTTTTGTTTTAGGAGAAGTGAAATTCTAACTTGAACATGCACATACCCAGGTCACACACAGCAAATATTTCAGCAACATTCTCTCTCATTCCCAGAATAGTAGCAGATAAACAGGGCGTAGAGTGTGAGAAGGAGGCTCCAATGAGAAGACTTTTATTCCTCTTTCTACATACATCCTCCATAGGTCTAAGTCTTCACACTGATCCAGAAGAAATCTAAGACTGAGGCTTCTAGGTAAAATGGTGAATTGGAAGCTTCCTCCATGTGACTTGTGAATAAGAAGACATTCTAGGCAAACAGAATCTGAAAGTTAATAGGAATAGCTGCACTCATATATGACAAAACACACTTCAAGACAATTGAAGTACCACTCCAGTACCACAAAAAAAAGAAAGAAAATATAACAATTGTAAATAGATGTGAACCAAATTTTGGTGCACCCAATTTAATTAAACAAACACAACAGGACATAAAGGACAGATAGATCCAGATGCAATAATAATGGGTACTTTAATACCCCACTCTCACCAATAGGTCATTCGACCAAAAAAATCAACAAAGAAACTTCAGAGTTAAACTGCACCATAGATCAAATGGACTTATCAGATATCTACAGAATATTCCAAGCAACAGTTGAGGAATGCACATTCTTCTCAGCAATCTATGGAACTTTCTCCAAATTATATAATATTTTAAGGCCAAAAAGCAAGTCTTAGTGAATACATAAAAGTAAAATAGCTTCTTATATGCTATCAGATCACAAGGAAATAAACTGGAAATCAACAGCAAGAGAAACCACAGAAAATATGCAAACACATTGGAGACTGAAAAATACACTTCTGAATGATTTATGGATCGTTGAGGAAATTTTTAAATTTCTAGAATTAAATGAAAATGAAAAGACAACTTTCCTGAATCTTTGAGACACAGCAAAGGCTATTCTAAGATGAAAATTTATAACTATAACTGTCTGCTTTAAAAAAAATCAGAGCTATTTCAAATAAATATTCTAATAATGCACCTTAAGATCTTAGGAAAAGAAGAATGAGCCAAACCCCATATTAATGCGTGGAAAGAAATAATAAAGATCAGGGAAGAAATTAATGAAATTAATAAGAGATCAATGAAACAGGGTTTGTTGTTTTAAAAGAACCCTTAGTCAAACTAACCAAAAGAGAGAGAAGACCCAAATTGATAAAATTAGAACAGGTACCACTGAAATCCAGAGGATCATTAGGTAATGTTTTTGAAAACTTATGTTCCAATAAGTTGGAAAATTCAGAAGAAATAAATAAATTTTTAGACACATATGACCTACAAAATTGAACCAAGAAGATATAAACAACTTAAACAGATCTAAAATAAGCAATACATTGAAGAAACAATAAAGAACCTCCCAACAAAGAAAAGCCCAGGAACATGGATTCACCACTGAATTCTACCACTCTTTTAACAAAGAACTAACACCAATGCTCCTCAAACTATCCCATAAAGTAGAAAGGGAAGTAATGTTTTCAAACTTATTCTATGGAACCAATATTATCCTGATACAAAAACTGAATAAGGACACACACAAAAAAAAAGAAAAACATGGATCCATGTCCTTGATGAATATAGATGGGAAAATCCTCAATAAAATGTTTCAAACCAAATTCAACAACACATTAAAAAGATCATACACCATGATCAGGTTGGTTTCAAGGATGTTTCAACATGTGCAAATCAATAAATGTAATATAGAACATAAATTGAATCAAGAAAAAAGTCCATGATCATCTCAATAGATGTAGAACAAGCCTTTGACAAAATTCAACATCCCTTCATGACGAAAGGTCTAAAGAATCTATGCACAGAAGAATCATACCTCAATATAATAAAGTCTATATGCAACAAAATTATAGCCAACATTGTATTGAATGGGTAAAGACTGAAAGCATGCCCTCTAAAATCAGGAATGAGAAAAGGGTGTCCACTCTCTCCACTCTTATACAATATCATGCTTAAATTTGTAAGAGCCAGAACAATACAGCAAGCAAAAGAAATAAAAGGGATACAAATTGGAAAGGAAGAAGTCAAATTATCCCTATTTGCAGACACTACAATCCTACACTTAAAAACCCTAAAGACTCCACCAGAAAATGCTTAAGTCTGATAAATACTTTTGGTAAAGTAGCAGGATACAAAATCAATAGACAAAAATCAGTAGCTTTTCCATATACCAATAACAAACATGATGAGAAAGAAATTAGGAAAACAATCTCATTCACAACAGCCTCAAAAAATGCCTAGGAATAAACCTTCCAAAGATGTGAAATACCTGTACAATGAAAACTATAAAACAATGATAAAGAAATTGAAGAAGGGATGTGAGAGCAACCTGGCTGTGACATCCCATTGATCAACAGAGTTAGTTCGGCTGATATGGCTGGGTAAGCAGGTGTCCCCTTCCTCCAAATCTGCTCCATGTGTGTCCCTCCCAAAGCTGAGCACTGGGTGGAAGAGGATGACCATCCTTCAATCAAGGGTACATAGGTAGCTGAGCTCCCCTGCTAGAACCTCCAAACAAGGTCCAAAGAAATTGAAGAAGATACTAGAAGATAGAAAGACCTCCCATGTTAATTGACCTGAGGAGTTAATATTTTGAAAATGGCCCTATTACCAAAAGTGACCTACAGATTAAATTCAATCCCCATCAAAATTCCAATGGCATTCTTCACAAATAGAAAAGCAATCATAAAATTCACATAGAAGCATAAAATAAGCCAAATAACCAAAGCAATCCTGAGCAACAAAAAAGAGAGAGAGAGAGAAAGAGAGAGAACAATGCTGGAGATACCACAACATCTAATTCAAATTATACAATAGAACCATAGTAACAAAACTCTATGGTACTGGCACAAAAACAGACATACAGATAAGTTAATAGAATATAGGACCCAGAAATAAATTCATACAGCTATCACCACCTGATTCTCAACAAAGATGCCAAAAACATACATTGGAGAAGAAACAGCCTCTTCAACAAGTGATACTGGGAAACTAGATATCTACATGTAGAAGATTTAAACTAGGAACCTATCTCTCATCCTGTACAAAAATCAATTCAAAATTAGCCAAAAACTTTAATGTAAGACCTGAAACTTTGAAACTACTACAGGAAAACACAGGGAAAGCACTCCAAGGTACATGCTTAGGCAATGATTTTTCTGACTAGAGCTCAAATAACTCAGAAAAGATACCAAGAATTGACAAGTGGGATTATGTTAAATTAAGAAGCTTCTGCACATGTACAGGAAAGCAATGCGAGTCAACTCCCTGTATAGCTATCCTTATCTCAACTAGCAAAAACCCTTGGTACTTCCTATTATTGCTTATACTCTCTCTACAACAAAACTAGAGATAAGAGCAAAATAGTTTCTGCCTGGTAGCGAGGGGTTGGGGGGTTAAGGGAGGGAATGGGAGAGGTAAGGGAGGGGGGAGGGGGGAGAAATGACCCAAACATTGTATGCACATATGAATAAAATAAAATTTTTTTAAATAAGCTTCCATATCAAAGGAAACAATTACCAAATCAGAGGGACAGCCTACAGAATGAGTGAAAATCTTTGCCAGTTGTTCATCTGGGATTAATATCAAGAATATATAAAAAACTCAAAAAAAACCCAAAGAATCTAATCAGTAAATGCACAAATGAATTTCGAAAGAAGTACAAATGGCCAATAAATACATTTTTAAATGTTCAATATATTTAGCCATCAGAGAAATAAATGCAAACCAAAAACTACACTGGGATTCCACCTCACTCCAGTCAGAATGGTGATCATCAAGAACACAAACAACAAATAATACTGGAGAGGATGCAGGTTGGAAAAGGAATTATACATGGTTGGTGGGAATGTTAATTAGGGCAGCAACTATGGGAATAAGTATGGAGGTTCCTGTAAAAACAGAACTAGTAATGATTCTACTTTATCACTCATGGGTACATAGCTAAATGAATCAAAGTCAGCATACAAAAGAGACACTTGGAAATTATATCATTTGTAGGAAAATGGATGGAACTGGCGATTATCATGCTAAGCAAATAACCAGACTCAGAAAGACAAATATCACATGTTTTCTCTCACATGTGGAATATAGATCTGAAAACAAACAAACAAAAAGACATGAATGTAAAAGAGAGAGAGGAACAAGAGAGAATATGGGGGTAAATATGATCAAGTACATTGTATGCGCCTATGAAAATGTCATAATGAAACTAATATTTTGTAAAATAAAAAGATAAACAAATATAAGGAGTGAGGATTCAAAGAAGTCATACTAATAAAAAAAAGAAAACAACAAGAAATGGTAGCAAAGCTGCAGGGAGAATGAACCCTTACATACTGTTGGTGGGAATATCAATTGCTTTAGCAACTATGTAAACTAGTGTGGAGGCACCTCAAAATTCTAAAAATAAAATTACTAAATGATCCTGCTATGCCACTTCTGGGTATATAACCAAAAAATAAGCCAGCACATCCTGTTTATTGCAACACCATTCACAATAGCCTAGTGATGAATTAGCCTAGGTGCCCATTAATGCATGAATGGGTAAAGAAAATTTGGAATTTTATTGACAATGGAGTTTTATTCATCCATAAAGAAGAATGAAATTATGTCATTTACAAGAAAATGGAGCTCATAATGTTCAATGAAATAAATGAAACTCAGACAAATACCACATATTTTCTCTCATGGTGGAGAATGAGAGAAAAATCTCAGAATCTAGATTTTTTTTTTAAAGACATAAAAGTAAAAAGGAGACTATTTTGGAAGGGAAGTGATCAGAAGGGAGATAGGAGGGGACAAGAGAAGGTATTGAAGGTGAATATAATCAAAGTACATCATATACATGTATGAAAATGTTATCATGAAAACCATTATTTTATTCAATTAATATACACTCATAATAAAAGAATGGACTGAGTGAGGTTAGCCTGGCCCAAAAGACCAAAATTAGTATGTTCTCCCTCATATGCGGACATTAGATCAAGGGCAAACACAACAAGGGAATTGGACTTTGAACACATGAGAAAAGCGAGAGCACACAAGGGAAATATGAGGATAGGTAAGACACTTAAAAAACTAGATAGCATTTGTTGCCCTCAACGCAGAGAAACTAAAGCAGATACCTTAAAAACAACTGAGGCCAATAGGAGAAGGGGACCAGGAACTAGAGAAAAGGTTAGATCAAAAAGAATTAACTTAGAAGGTAACTCACACGCACAGGAAATCAATGTGAGTCAACTCCCTGTATAGCTATCCTTATCTCAATTAGCAAAAACCCTTGTTCCTTTCTATTATTGCTTATACTCTCTCTTCAACAAAATTAGAGATAAGGGCAAAACAGTTTCTGCCGGGTATTGAGGGGGTGGGGGGAGAGGGAGGGGGTGGAGTGGGTGGTAAGGGAGGGGGTGGGGGCAGGGGGGAGAAATGACCCAAGCCTTGTATGCACATATGAATAATAAAAATTAAAGAAATAAAAGAATGGAAAAAAGTTAAAAGTATGAGTTAATTTATCACATGAAGGATTTATAATATCCATGAAATATCATAACTAAAACAAATGGAAAGATGGAAAAATGCAGGATTAGTAATAAAATTGGTTATTCAGTTCATCATTCATCTTATTATGGATGCTACTTTGATGAAATATGTACAAATATAAATTTTCCCAAATGTTGGTATGGTTTAGTTTATTAGAAAGAAATTTTTAAATGATTATTTAAACAAGATGCTGAAATTATTTTAACGACTAAACATTAATGTAATACTCACATATTAAATATTTTTCAAATGAAAGACACCTATGTTTGATCATGTGTTAGAATATGGATTATTACTTCACACTAGAAACGCAGGATGAATTCAGTATGCTGAGAGGAAATCAAGAAAAAAAATTTGTGAGTTGCAGAAGTATTGAAAACGTGTTAAAACATAACAGAGTTTCTGTGGCTTTGCTAAGCCAAAAAGAAGAGAGAAAAGGAAATAAAAGATGTTCCTCATTTCTATGCTTGCATCATCTAGAGCAACTGAATATTCGTCCATTGAGCTTCCTTGGTCCTCAGGCTCCACTGAAGTTGAGTCTAAAAGAAATTGCACTTATAAAATTATTAAGGCTAGTGGAAATATGTCTATGAAACCAAAGATAGCCTTGAAGCCAAGTCTGTTCAGCAAAGACAGGTAGAAAAACTGCCTACCAAAATTCCTGCCACTCCAATTTCACCCAATGCCCCTTCCTCAGCAAATGCAGTTGAGTTTAGGGTGCTTCTCCATGAAAGTCACATGAGTACTTTAGCTTATGTCCAGTCAAAATTGGACATAAAATCACAAGCAGTATTCACATACCACAGACCAATCTGAAATTCACTGAGAACTATTCTCACTAGCTCCTACTTTTCTAATCAGGAATTATTTATTACTCACTTGTGTACCATTTAGTCTGAGCTAGAGAAATGCACCATAATGGAAGTCATTACCCACAATGTTTAGAAGAGACAACAGGAAAGATGGTCATGAACAACACTTAGGAAAGCAAATATTTCTATGCCCATACATCACATATGTGTAATGAATTCAATGAACTTGACTTTTCTTCACACAAAGAGAGTGGAATAAGACTGATGACTGGGCTATAGAAAAGAAAGTGTGGGTCATGCACAAAAGAAACCATTATAAAAGAAAATGAAGGCAGAAAAGCACTGTTAAAAAGTTAATCTAAGATATATATAAAAAGAGCATGTATATTTATTTTTAAATTATTTTTACTATAAAATCCATGTATATTAACTACATGGAAATCCAAATAAGCAATAGAATTCTTATATCGATAATAATGTGCTAACATAATGTGTGTATGCATACTGAATCATGAATAAAGGACCCTATCAGTCTTGTTCATCACTGTTAACTCAATGAATATTCTTTGACTATTCATTGAATGAATTCATTTAAGATATTTTCCTATGTACATAGTCATATAACATAGAATTTCTCATATATGCTATTTTGCATTTGAGATTATATCAGAGATATATTTCTATGTTGATATATATGTGCTATCTATGTTGACATATATATATATCCATCTATAGCACTTGATTGCTACATTTTATGACATGGTGTACCATAATTTGAATAACTGATTCATTTTATATTTGAGCTTACTGATTGGAGGTGTTTCCTTTCTTATTCTCCATCAGGACTATTGTCTATTCATTTATCCCTCCTTTTCCTTGAGTACTAATAGAAATATTCTGAAACTTTCATGAGCCTTATCGTTTCCTGAAAACTTATTTAAAAATTCAGACTCCTATTCCTCCCATCCCCAGAAATCTGAATTCATTACCTGAACAACATGCTTGAAGAGTAGTTATCATTATTATTGCCCTGATTTTGCAGAAAAAGAAGGCTCAAGAAATGCATTCACTGATAGTCACATATTCTGTTGACTTTTTTTTCTTTATTTTTTGCAGAGCTGGGGACTGAACTCAGGTCCTTGAGCTGCTATCACTTCACCACTAAGATACATCCCTAGCCCTTGGCATTCTTATTTAATGGAGTTCCTCAACTGTCTTGTGTTGCTGGTATTTATCTTCTGTCACATTCTCCCTATGACATTGTAAGCTGAGACAGTATCTTGTTTTTAACTTCTTGCAATATCTTCCACATCGCATAGCATATGATAGTCAGTTGAACTGCTCAAAGTTCTGCTACATTGCTTAATTTATGTAAATCTGATTATATTTCACTAGCGGATTAGAAGTTCTTGGTGATGGAGCGCTTAGTACTTTCTGAATTCACATTCAATGTGATGAACTTCTACTGCATGAAGGAATCATCACTAACAAGATTTTAAGTTTTTTCTTTGTTGCTTATCAATTAAATATTTGTTTTCTCCCTGTATTTAATGCTAAACAGTTTTTTTGTTTTGTTGTGGTGTGTTTTTCAAACACACCAACATATTTCTTGATTGTTATTATTTCATTTTTTTTTTCATTTTTCTTTTATTATTCATATGTGCATACAAGGCTTGGTTTATTTCTCCCCCCTGCCCCCACCCCCTCCCTTACCACCCACTCCACCCCCTCCCGCTCCCCCCCTCAATACCCAGCAGAAACTATTTTGCCCTTATCTCTAATTTTGTTGTAGAGAGAGTATAAGCAATAATAGGAAGGAACAAGGGGTTTTGCTGGTTGAGATAAGGATAGCTATACAGGGCATTGACTCACATTGATTTCCTGTGCATGGGTGTTACCTTCTAGGTTAATTCTTTTTAATCTAACCTTTTCTCTAGTTCCTGGTCCCCTTTTCCTATTGGCCTCAGTTGCTTTAAGGTATCTGCTTTAGTTTCTCTGCATTAAGGGCAACAAATGCTAGCTAGTTTTTTAGGTGTCTTACCTATCCTCACCCCTCCCTTGTGTGCTCTCGCTTTTATCATGTGCTCATAGTCCAATCCCCTTATTGTGTTTGCCCTTGATCTAATGTCCACATATGAGGGAGAACATACGATTTTTGGTCTTTTGAGCCAGGCTAACCTCACTCAGAATGATGTTCTCCAATTCCATCCATTTACCAGCGAATGATAACATTTCGTTCTTCTTCATGGCTGCATAAAATTCCATTGTGTATAGATACCACATTTTCTTAATCCATTCGTCAGTGCTGGGGCATCTTGGCTGTTTCCATAACTTGGCTATTGTAAATAGTGCCGCAATAAACATGGATGTGCAGGTGCCTCTGGAGTAACAGTCTTTTGGGTATATCCCCAAGAGTGGTATTGCTGGATCAAATGGTAGATCGATGTCCAGCTTTTTAAGTAGCCTCCAAATTTTTTTCCAGAGTGGTTGTACTAGTCTACATTCCCACCAACAGTGTAAGAGGGTTCCTTTTTCCCCGCATCCTCGCCAACACCTGTTGTTGGTGGTGTTGCTGATGATGGCTATTCTAGCAGGGGTGAGGTGGAATCTTAGTGTGGTTTTAATTTGCATTTCCTTTATTGCTAGAGATGGTGAGCATTTTTTCATGTGTTTTCTGGCCATTTGAATTTCTTCTTTTGAGAAAGTTCTGTTTAGTTCACGTGCCCATTTCTTTATTGGTTCATTAGTTTTGGGAGAATTTAGTTTTTTAAGTTCCCTGTATATTCTGGTTATCAGTCCTTTGTCTGATGTATAGTTGGCAAATATTTTCTCCCACTCTGTGGGTGTTCTCTTCAGTTTAGAGACCATTTCTTTTGATGAACAGAAGCTTTTTAGTTTTATGAGGTCCCATTTATCTATGCTATCTCTTAGTTGCTGTGCTGCTGGGGTTTCATTGAGAAAGTTCTTACCTATACCTACTAACTCCAGAGTATTTCCTACTCTTTCTTGTATCAACTTAAGAGTTTGGGGTCTGATATTAAGATCCTTGATCCATTTTGAGTTAATCTTGGTATAGGGTGATATACATGGATCTAGTTTCAGTTTTTTGCAGACTGCTAACCAGTTTTCCCAGCAGTTTTTGTTGAAGAGGCTGCTATTTCTCCATCGTATATTTTTAGCTCCTTTGTCAAAGATAAGTTGCTTATAGTTGTGTGGCTTCATATCTGGATCCTCTATTCTGTTCCACTGGTCTTCATGTCTGTTTTTGTGCCAGTACCATGCTGTTTTTATTATTATTGCTTTGTAATATAGTTTGAAGTCAGGTATTGTGATACCTCCTGCATTGTTCTTTTGACTGAGTATTGCCTTGGCTATTCGTGGCCTCTTGTGTTTCCATATAAATTTCACAGTAGATTTTTCAATCTCTTTGATGAATGTCATTGGAATTTTGATGGGAATTGCATTAAACATGTAGATTACTTTTGGGAGTATAGACATTTTTACCATGTTGATTCTACCAATCCATGAGCATGGGAGATCTCTCCACTTTCTATAGTCTTCCTCAATCTCTTTCTTCAGAAGTGTATAGTTTTCCTTGTAGAGGTCTTTCACATCTTTTGTTAGGTTTACACCTAGGTATTTGATTTTTTTTGAGGCTATTGTAAATGGAATTGTTTTCATACATTCTTTTTCCGTTTGCTCATTGTTAGTGTATAGAAATGCTAATGATTTTTCTATGTTGATTTTATATCCTGCTACCTTGCTATAGCTATTGATGATGTCTAGAAGCTTCTGAGTAGAGTTTTTTGGGTCTTTAAGGTATAGGATCATGTCGTCTGCAAATAGGGATATTTTGACAGTTTCTTTACCTATTTGTATTCCTTTTATTCCTTCTTCTTGCCTAATTGCTCTGGCTAGGAATTCCAGGACTATGTTGAATAGGAGTGGAGATAGTGGGCATCCTTGTCTGGTTCCTGATTTTAGAGGGAATGGTTTTAATTTTTCTCCGTTAAGTATAATGCTGGCTGTAGGTTTGTCCTATATAGCTTTTATAATGTTGAGGAACTTTCCTTCTATTCCTAGTTTTCTTAGAGCTTTTATCATGAAATGATGTTGGATCTTATCAAAGGCTTTTTCTGCATCTATTGAGATGATCAAGTGGTTTTTGTCTTTGCTTCTGTTAATGTGGTTTATTACGTTTATTGATTTTCGTATGTTGAACCACCCCTGCATCCCTGGGATGAAGCCTACCTGGTCGTGGTGAATAATCTTTTTGATGTGTTGCTGAATTCGATTTGCCATTATTTTGTTGAGGATTTTTGCATCAATGTTCATTAAGGAGATTGGCCTATAGTTCTCCTTTTTGGAGGTGTCTTTGCCTGGTTTTGGGATAAGTGTAATAGTGGCTTCATAAAATGTGTTTGGCAGTTTTCCTTCCCTTTCTATTTCATGGAACAGTTTAAGGAGGGTTGGTATCAGTTCTTCTTTAAAGGTCTGATAGAATTCAGCAGAGAATCCATCAGGTCCTGGACTTTTCTTTTTGGGGAGACTCTTGATTGCTGCTTCAATTTCATTTTGTGTTATAGGTCTATTCAAGTGATTAATTTCCTCTTGGTTCAGTTTTGGATGATCATATGTATCTAGAAATCTGTCCATTTCTTTTAGATTTTCAAATTTATTTGAATATAGGTTCTCAAAGTAGTCTCTGATGATTTCCTGGACTTCCATGGTGTTTGTTGTTATCTCCCCTTTTGCATTCCTGATTCTACTAATTTGGGTTTTTTCTCTCCTCATTTTAGTCAGGTTTGCCAGGGGTCTATCGATCTTGTTTATTTTTTCAAAGAACCAACTTTTTGTTTCATTAATTCTTTGTATGGTTTTTTTGGTTTCTATTTCGTTGATTTCAGCTCTTATTTTTATTATTTCTCTCCTTCTATTTGTTTTGGGATTTGCTTGTTCTTGTTTTTCTAGGAGTTTGAGATGTATCATTAGGTCATTGATTTGGGATCTTTCAATCTTTTTAATATATGCACTCATGGCTATAAACTTTCCTCTCAAGACTGCCTTAGCTGTGTCCCATAGGTTCTGGTAGGTTGTGTTTTCATTTTCATTGACTTCTAGGAACTTTTTAATTTCCTCTTTTATTGCATCGATGATCCATTCTTCATTAAGTAATGAGTTATTTAGTTTCCAGCTGTTTGCATGTTTTTTGTCTTTACTTTTGTTGTTGAGTTCTACTTTTACTGCATTGTGGTCAGATAGTATGCATGGTATTATTTCTATTTTCTTATATTTGCTGAGGCTTGCTTTGTGCCCTAGGATATGATCTATTTTGGAGAAGGTTCCATGGGCTGCTGAGAAGAATGTATATTGTGTAGAGGTTGGATGAAATGTTCTGTAGACATCTACTAGGTCCACTTGATCTATTGCATATTTTAGATCTTGGATTTCTTTATTGAGTTTTTGTTTGGATGACCTATCTATTGATGATAATGGAGTGTTAAAGTCTCCCACAACCACTGTGTTGGCGTTTATATATGCTTTTAGGTCTTTCAGGGTATGTTTGATGAAATTGGGTGCGTTGACATTGGGTGCGTACAGATTGATGATTATTATTTCCTTTTGGTCTATTTCCCCTTTTATTAGTATGGAATGTCCTTCTTTGTCTCGTTTGATCAATGTAGGTTTGAAGTCTACTTTGTCAGAGATAAGTATTGCTACCCCTGCTTGTTTTCGGGGGCCATTTATTATTTCATTTTTTAAATTAACATGTGGAAAAATCTACTTTTTTGAATGAGTATACAATTCTATAAATTTTAACACATACATAAATTCATATAACCGTCACTATCAGAATACAAAACAATTCCATCATCTCCTAAAATTCCCTCATACTATCCTTCTTTAGTTATACCTACTGCTAATTCTTAGATGGCTCCATAGCCACATTTTAGTTATCTGATTTTCCAATACCCCCAAAAGTATAAGGTAGTCATTGCTTTATAAAATACCCAAGATTAAGCTTAGAAATGTGTTATTACTTTCCTTAACTATATTTGAAGTTAATTATTGGTGTATAGTAGAATAAAGCAACTGGGTGCTTCAATTAAACCTAAACAGAAATCATTTATTGATATAACAAAAAATGCAATTAACCCATATAGGGAAAAGGCAACATGATGCAGAGTGTGAAAGAGGTAAGTTACCCTTCAATGCCATTGTCTTGGGGCTGGGCTCTTCTTCCCAGGCCCCAATACATCAGCCACATTTGGCCTAAATCATTCCCACTTGAGAGCATTAGCACAATTTGTCCTCTTTCTGAAATGTCTTCCCCCATATCTTAAAAAGACTAGTCCCTCTGGTCATTCAGATTTTTGTTTAAATGTCAACTCATCAATGACATAAGTGACCACCCATTCTAACAGCAGCCCTGCAAGTCACTCTATTTTCACCATGGTGCTTAGCATTGCCTGACATTATCTTGTTTATTTATGGCCTGTCTTTCCCTCTCGCCTCTATAACTCCAATGCAACCACAATGCTTCATACATAGTAAATGCTCAGTAAACAGGAGTTGAAAGGCAGATGATGAAATGGATAAACCGTGTTTGTGAGAAACATTCTGCCTACAGAGACTGCTGGGAGCATGTATACCTGGTACATTAAACGTAAGCCCTGACCATAAATTAGTCCTCACATCTGTGAAGCATTGATGGGAAGGGTAAAACCTGGAACCATCATTTCAAAGCTGTAAGCACTTTTCTATTTTTCGGTGCAGAGCCTCAAAGGAACCTTTGGTATAGACCAATCTGTCATTCTGGGAAAATCACTGGAGTAGGCCTTTTATTCATAGAGCAAAGACCCTAATCATAAGTACAGATGTCTGAGACAGTGTCACACTGGGAAAGCAGGTTGCTCTTCTGAGAATGTGAGAGGTTGTCTGTAAGGTGGGCAGACCATGCTTCCTTTGCAGAAGTGTTTTTCTGAGAATAAACTTGGATGATGTGTTGTGCCTGCACACCTGCTCTGTTCTCATGGCACAGTATTTCATATGAAGAGAGGAATGCAAAAAATCTCTTGCTGGAACCTTGAAAATCAGGATGTACAGATTGGTTTTCACTTTGTGTAAAAGTAGACTAACTTGGGCCTAGTGATGCACAATCAGGACTCACCATTTCAGCCCTGCTGTGGTGCTATGAAAGTATGGGTAAACCAGACTTTGAGAAAGATTTGAGTGTATGAATGAACAAATGAGTGAATGAATGGAGCCCTCCTTTACATTTGGAATTTAGGAAGGGAAAATATAAGAGCACACCCACCCACACCACATTCACATACATGTACCTGTTTGAGTATTGCCTACATAAATACTAGCCTATTATGTTCAGTTGCAGGTACCTCTAACTGGTCCTGTAGATGGGGTGAACTGCCCAAGAAAGGAAGCCAATCTAGGAACTAAAAAAGCGTGGGGTAACTGGACCTTGAACTAGATTACAAAGAAAAAAATCTCCCATAGTTTGGAACTCACTGTCTGAGACTTCAGCCCTGAAAAAAATCAAGCTATTTTCAGAATGCTCCTTGCCAACTGTTTTTCTAATGAAATGACACTACTACATAGCATCCTAAATTGTGAAAACCAGCACTTCATCATCACAAAATAATTTTGTTCTGCATGTGATAAACATTAGTTGAGCATCTACTGCATGCCACATGCCTTATAGGCACTGAGAAAACAGTGGTAAGCAAAAGAGATGTTACCCCTATACTTGGGTTACTCAGGACCATAGTGAGGAGACAGAGTCAGTCAAACAGACTCTTCCAAGTGACAAATCACAAAGAATGCAAAGAAGCCATGGAAACCTTTAACAGAGATTTGTCACTTAGTCTGAGGTATAAAGAGGATCTCCTAAAGAAGTAATTACTGTTGAGGTGAGATCTCAGAAATGAACAGGACCAAACCAGACAAGAAAGAACATTCCAAGAATAGAGAGTAGCGGTATGTACAAAAGTCTGAAGGAAAAGAGAACATGGCACATTCAAGGACTGGAAGAGAGGCCAGCAGAGCCAGGAAGAGACAGAGGTCCTGGAGGAGGATAGAAACACACAGATATAAAGTCACACAGCAACAGTGGGTCATGTTAAAGATCCTTGCCTTTATTCCTGGAGCCATGAGAAACTTTTGAAGGGACTTAGGAAGCTCCCTCTGACTTAGGACAGAGTTCCAACCTGAGAAAGCAAGAATGTTGTTTAGAAGTATTTAAGAGGTATACTAGTGATCAAGTTGATCACTGGTATCAAATTGACACCTCTATACTATGCTTGTGATGCTGAGGCTGGGAGTCTACAAACTACATCCTTTTAGGATCCACCAGTAGACAGTGCTAGAGCAGGCAAGTCTAAAGCAAGAAGAAGGGATGCAGCCTTTGCTATCTGCCTCGTGTTTATGTGGCTGTCACCCCAGGCTGGTTTCTTCACCCTAAAGAAGCAGTGCCATCCATTAGCAGCAGCTGAATTCACTTTGCAATTTTCCCAAGACTACCAGAATGGGCTTCATTGTCCTCTACCTTCTTCCCCATGGATACCAGCACTAGCAAACTGGAGACTCAGTTTCTAACTTTTAGTAATTCTATCTTCTTTCCCATGATTCCCTAGCCCTAGAGATAGTAACTGCAGTTACAACCTCCATGATACCTTAGAATTTTCCTTCTGTTTCTCGATACTCTAGATAACCACATCATGCCTGATCTATATCAAATTCTCTCTGTTCAAATAGTTGGTGTGGTTCCTGTCTCCTGACTAGACCCTGGCAAATGGAGATGGGTACTGCAGCACTGCAGCAAACAGGGACAAAATGAAGAAATGGCTTTTCTTGTCTGAAGTTCACATCCCAACTCAGTTATTCCATAAGGCATTTTGTCTTTTAGATGATGAGGAGAGAGATTTTTTGTGAGTAATTGGTAAAAGCTTGGTCCATAATAGGTACCTACTAAATAGTTATTGAGTAAAACAAAATGGGCTTTATAAAAGTTTAAAGGGTCTCGAGAGACCTGTTTACAATTTCTAGCTTATTCTACCACATTGAAATATAATATAAACCCATATATGTTTAGAAATAGATACTTCAGCTAGGCATGGTGGTGCCTTCCAGCCACTCTGGCAGCAGAGATAGGAAAATCATGAGTTTGAAGCCAGTCTCACACTAGGCAAAGTTAACAAAACCCTATCTCAAAAACCAAATATGAACAAAAGGGTTGGGGTGTGGCTCAGGTAGTAGAGTATTTGGCTCGCATGCAAGAGGCCCTGTTTGTAATCCCCCATACCACAAGAAAAGTATCACTATGCTAAAATAACTATGCTAATAATAAATACGGGAGTATTGTCTAATAATTTTAATGCAGAATTGTGTAAAACACCTTTTAACCATACTGGTTGGTATGAAACAAAAGTTATTCTGCCCAGCTTGATAACATATTCATTTTCATAGACTATTTCCTCCCTGAAATGAAGCACACAGCTGTTGTTTGCTTTCAGGATATGACTTTACATGCTGTGGGAAAATAAAGGCCATGAGCATTCATTTATCTGGGTTATGAAAAAGCAGATTTATGTCTCCCATGCTAATAAAACATTTAAACTGCTTAATAATCTATTAAAATATTCATTATATTTTAAGAATTTAAATTTTATTAAATTTAATTTTAAATTACAATAATGTCTCTTAATGCTTATTTTACTTACTAATCAATTCACAAACTCATTCCTCTATGTCTAGTTAGTCAATTTTTCCCTTGAAATACCTGAGTTAGAAAATGAGCCTATTAGATTCTCACTCATCTTCCCAATATGGTATTTTCATCCATATCATTTTCTCATGGATTTTTTCCTTTTCCATTCTTTTACATCCAGACTTTCCTGCCAATTTTCTCTTCTACCACCTTAGTTAGTCCTGTGTTACCTTTTGCTTAGATTTTTCTAGTAATGTACCAAATAAGATTGCCAGAGTTAGCAAATAAAATGCAATTTTATTTACATATATTTAATGCAATTAAATATGAATTCCAGATAAGCTATAAATACCTTTCAGCGTTAAGGATGTTTCAAATATTTCCCAAATATTGTATGAGATATATTTATGCTTTAAATGATTTGTCATGTATCCAAGATTCATATTTAACTGGGCTTTCTGTAATCCTACTCCTAATTCATTTCCTTATCCTTTCCCTTTTCCAATTCACCTTTTATATGGTTCCACATATATTTAAAAATTATACTTCTGATCATACCACACCATCACTTACCACCCTATTCCTGCTTTTAATTTTTCAGGCAAAGGAAAACCATTGATGATTTTTAAATATAGGGACTTTACCCTAGCATTTGAAGCTAGCACAATGTCCTCTTAAAATGCCATATTGGCATTTTACTTAATTGTTCTCAAGTGAATTTATACTGTTCACTGCCCCTT
Source organism: Castor canadensis (assembly GCF_047511655.1). Taxonomy (NCBI): domain Eukaryota; kingdom Metazoa; phylum Chordata; class Mammalia; order Rodentia; family Castoridae; genus Castor; species Castor canadensis. The sequence goes on along the minus strand of NC_133389.1, from coordinate 153,582,911 downwards.
AACTCAGCCCTTGCTTTCCTGCTTCCAAATCTTGTCAATACACACCAACTTCTAGAATATATTTTCATTCTTAAAGGTCCATATCAGAAACAGCAATATTACCCACAGAGACAGCACTCGATCCATGTTTTCTTTTCATTATAATTTTATAACTATAGTTGCCAGCATTGTCTTGAGACCTCAAGAAAAAAAAGAAATTGAGTAAGAGAGAGATAGGAGAAGACTATTGATCCAATCCTTATTTCACATTTGCTATATCAGAGAACCAAAAAGTTCCAACCTGAAAAATCATATGTTATCATATAAGTGTAAGTTTTTGGAGAAACAGACTAACAATATTAAATCCTTCACACATGAGAAATCAGTCAGAGTTGTCTAGAATGGAAAAACTTAGAAATAAACCACCAGGTATCTATACACTAGTGAAATGAAATCACTCCCACCCCCACCTGTTTTGTTTCCAAAAATAAACTTCAGTTGTTTTCCTATTATCCTCGAGTCTTAATCTGTTCTATTAATACTTCAGAGCCATTTTGGAACTCTGAGAGTTTCTCATTTATTCCAAAGCTTGGATATGTAATTAAACTCATATTAAATACATTTTTTAATTTTTCAAATATAGTTAGAATGAATAAATAAAATAATCCCAAACATCCCAAATAAATTTTATAAGTTTAGCCTCCCCAAAAAGTTTATCAGGGTTCCAACTTTTATTTTAAATTCCAATTGGCTACTGTGTTAAATGGGTAGATATTAGGGTTTTTGATGACCTTTTTTAAACAGCAGAAACAAGAGTGCTTACATTGTACTTTTTTCCCCCTTAATATTACCCTACCTGGAAACTTAACCTGAAAAAGAGATTGTCTTCTGAGAAATGATAAAAAGCAACTTACAGTATCCAAGCACAGTGACTCAAGGTAGCAAGTAGAGACAAGCCACCTCTCCTGGCTAGTCTTAACAGTTTACATGGTACTCTGCATAGATATTTCTCAACCTGCTTCCTTCTACAACCTTCAAAAAATCATTTTCCTACTTTGAGAAGTTTGATTGCTTTATTATCAAGAATACCAGGTGTCAATCATACTGGAATCTCCAACATCAACAAAGTACCCTGGAAGAATGAAGTGTGGGCATGGTTCTGGGTGCAACCTCATCTAGCTGGGAAATGACTCTTCTCATCAGGGTCATTTGGTCCCTGTGATAATGAATGGATGAGCCAGCACCTTCCCCTTGCAGTGCTGCTGAGAAGGCCTCCAGGAAATGAAATGCCTCCACCAACCCAAAACCCCAAACCAATGAGAGGAGTAGCGTTTTATTCATACTCCACCCAGCTTTATGGAAACAAGACTGCTGGCTTGTAAAGAAGCAAGATGTCACACTTCCGCTACCTGTCAGGCAAAGGCTGAGAGATACCTTGAGAGGTCATTGGGTTCATGCTTCTCTTCCTAGAATACATCTTATTTGCAAAGTATTTTGGAAGCTCTTACTTTCGGTTAGAAAAGGAAAAAAAGAGTACAGAGAAGAGAATTTCATGCTTCATGCATATTCGTCACTGTATCTCCAGCACAGAACACTGTGCCGACACATAAGAGTTTGATTGATGAATGCTGGAGCTAGCTTGTACCTGCTCCGGAGAGCAGGAAAGTTGTTAGCATCTCTTCCCAACTCCACATTCAGTGATGCACTGTTGGTAATTTGAGTGAGGTTAGCCTGGCCCAAAAGACCAAAAATCGTATGTTCTCCCTCACATGCGGACATTAGATCAAGGGCAAACACAACAAGGGGATTGGACTTTGAGCACATGATAAAAGAGAGAGCACACAAAGGAGGGGTGAGGTAGGTAAGACACCTAAAAATTAGCTAGCATTTGTTGCCTTAATGCAGAGAAACTAAAGCAGATACCTTAAAAGCAACTGAGGCCAATAGGAAAAGGGGACCAGGAACTAGAGAAAAGGTGAGATCAAGAAGAATTAACCTAGAAGGTAACACACATGCACAGGAAATTAATGTGAGTCAACTCCCTGTATAGCTATCCTTATCTCAACCAGGAACACTTGTTCCTTCCTATTATTGCTTATACTCTCTCTTCAACAAAATTAGAGATAAGGGCAAAATAGTTTATGCTGGGTATTGAGGGGGTGGCGGGGAGAGGAAGGGGACAGAGTGGGTGGTAAGGGAGGGGGTGGGGGCAGGGGGGAGAATGACCCAAGCCTTGTATGCACATATGAATAATAAAAGAAAAAAAACAATAAAATAAAATAAAATAAAAAGAAATTAACCATTGGGAGTACATGCACCACAGAAATGGACAAACGCTATGCACTCTCCTCTTCTCCCCCAGAGAGCCAGTTGTTTAACACTTACCAGCCCACCATATATTATAGCTGGTGTTCATTGTTGAAATACAGAGTGTCTATTGTATTCCAGGTATTTTCCCACATGACTTCTCACTTGCTCATCACAACATTGAAAGGTGGATATGGTAACAGGCAGATATCCTCCCTTTGAGTGCCAGCATTCAGTGTTCCTGTCTTCACTTTACTGTAGAAATGAAGAGTCTGACATTCCACATGATTAATTCAGCCAATATAGGATAGATCCAGGACTTGAACCAAAGCCTACTGAGGTGAAACTCTCTGTGCTTTCTTCCACAGGCCACACACCCCCAACAAACGGGCTCTCTAGAGATATTACATGAGAAATGAAGTCATTAAGCTCTACTCAGCTCAGACCTTAGGCCCAGGCGTGCAGGGCTGTCACCCTACTTCATATGTCAAGGGTTCCTGCACTTTCAAATGCTTTCTTTGTGTTCCCTGGGAACACCCAACACCAACAGGCAACAGCCTAGAGAGGGGTCTACATTGGTCCCAGTTCCTGCTTCTCCCTTTGTGGATATTCTAGATTATCCAGATGTTTCCAATCTAATCACAGAAGCCCTTCAAAGCAAAGAATTTTCTCCAACTGGAGGCAGAAGAAAAATAAAGCAGAAGGTAAAATCAGAGGGACCCAAAGCATAAGAAGGACTTGACCCACTGCTTCTGGCTTTGAAAATGGAAAAAGGAAGCTATGGAATTTGGTGGCTTCTCCAAGCTGAGAATAAACCCTGGAGACAGCCAACAATGAAGCAGGAATTTCATTCTTACGATTGCATGGAACTGAATTCTGCCACAACCTGAATGACCTGGAAAATGGATTGCCCCCCAAAGCCCGGAAAGGAAAGTGGCCCTACCCACACCTGAACTTGGCCTTAGGAAACTTGAAGCAGAGAACCAGCTGATCCATGTGCACCCATATCTATTACTTGCACGATTGTGAGATAGTACAATGGATGTTGTTTAAAGGTGCTAAATATGTGGTAATTAGTTACGTCAGCAATAAAAATCTAATAGAGTTTACCGCAACCCAAGTGCTACAACCACGTGTGCAGACTCATGCATCGCCCTAACCTGTGTTCTCACTTCACTTACAGCTCTGAAGGAAGCAGGAGTACAGGCCAGCATTGTGCACCCCCATCTCACCTCTAGTGCCCCCACCACCAACAGGCTCTTCCAACTGATGTTTTCTCTTACTTTCAACTAATGTGGTGACACCATGCTCTCCCAGGGCAATGTGAAGCTATGCCTGACAGAGGACACATGTTCTTTATGTGAGTGAGACCACTCTTTTATCTGTCCATGAGACCTTCACCTCTCCTCCCTGTTCATGGCAGTGGATGGATGGCAGAGATACAACAATCAATGAATGATATGTAGTGGTTACTCCCTAAAAACATTCAAAGACATGGTTGGGAGATATGCTATTCCACACTACACAATAAATGTCTGAACATTTTATCAAGTTATCATTTGTGCTTTCCTGGGTAAGACTTTAATTTGTGCTCATAGTGAAGCCTAGGAGCAACCTTTGAGCTGGTCATCAGAAGCAAATGCTCATAGGCAGCCTGATGGATGATGCAGTATCAAGAAAGTTGCTGTAATCAGCATTAAATAAATGGAATTAGGGAACAGCAGAGGCTGGAAGACCTATATTGTTTCAACACGAACAGGTTCTGAAGAGTCATAGGATTGTGATAATAACAAAGTTGTTCCCTTTTCCTCATGATTGAAGAAATAAAATTAGCCAGGAATCGTGTATTTAACAATAAAAAGATGGTTCTCAAAACTAAACGGGAGAGCTGGTGGAGAGGCTCAAGTTGTAGAGTACCTGCCTAGCCTGAGTTCAAACCCTAGTATTACCAAAAAAAATAAAAATAAAAAAAAATAAACAAGAATCACCAAAGTGCACTGATTAGACAGCAAATAAACCCATAAGTTCCTCTTCTCCATCACTGACCTGAATTTTCATAAATGGGTCTCACATGATGGGGTCCATCAATTTTTGTGCAGAAATGTCAAATTCAACACTTCTAAAGACTGAGCATCTTTCTACATCAGCCTAATGCTTCTTCTGGGTTTCATATCCTTGTCAACTAAACTAGAAACCTGGAATTATCTGTGATCCTTTCCTCTTCATACACCATACAATCCATAAACAGGGATGATCTCTCTCTTTTTCCCTGTGTTTCCAGCACTTAATACAGACCCTGCTTTAAATAGGCACTCACTGAATATGATAAAGAAAATAATGAATTAATGTCTTTCTCATTCCCCACATCTCATCAGTCACCAAGTTCTGTTGGACCTACTCCTCAGGTAGTTCTCTGATTAGCAACCTTGTCTGCACTCATACTACCTCTGTACATACATACTACCTCTGTACATTCTAGCCTGGGTTTACTCTCTGTCTCTTTCTCATCTCTGTCCCTCCCCTTCTCTTCCTCCCTCTCCCTTCTCCTTTTCCTTGTCCCTCTCCCTCCCTTCTTCTTTCCCTCCCTCTTTCTCTACACACACACTCTCACACACACATCCTAAATGCTGGCTATGACAACAGATTCTCTCATTTTCCTTCCTGTGAACATGCTTTTCTTGCAAAAATATCTTGGTTATACTTCATCACTTAACTCAGATTTTACCTCCAACAAGAAGTCTTCCTGAAACACACACACACGCACACACACACACACACACACACACACCTTTCAGCCCAGATGCCTTTGAGCTCCAGAATATACACGCATTATAGAACAGATCATATTCTATAGTTGAGTCTCTTTTCTTTTTTGTTGTCCAATAACCATTGAGTACAGCCACCTCAAGATCAAGAGCATCAAAAAATCATAAGAAACAGAGACTAGAATCACTGACTGGAATTAAAGTGCTGTGCTGTGGATTCAAGTTCTAGTTCTGGTTCTTAATCTCTTCAGAGCTTAAGTTCTGGTTTTGAGCTTTGGTTTTTTCATCTTTCAATGGGGGTTAGTTATATTTACTTCACAGGATTGGGTTATTAAAGGAATTGTGAAATGAGGTAATAAATGCAAAGCACTTAAGGCAGAGCTTAGTATACACAGGATCTTAGTAAATAGAGAATTAATTGACTAATTAAATAGTGCTGCAAGTTAAGCACACAAGGTGAGTGATTTTCTTCTACTTAATTTATCTAATAGACTTCTCAATCAGGACATGCCATTATTAATGGGAGGGTGAAATCTTATGAGAATATTCCCCAATTCATTTGTTGCAACAATGTTGAACTAATTTGAAACACTGTCTGAAAAAAACCTGGGCCAACACCATCTGGGTTTAGTCTGGGAGGGTGTGCTCTGGAGGACAAAATGGCTTACACAACACTTCAGGCAGCTCTGTTCCCTGCTTCTCACTCTTCCTGCCACATCCCTCACTCCTTTTCTCACCAATATACCACATGCCCTGTCCTCTGAGGCTGCACCTCATGCAAGAGTAAACACTTTGGGTGACAAAGTGACACAGTACAAGTCTAGTGAGATATTACACCTTTTTTTAATCTAAGTAGAGGGAGCCTATTGGCTCTATTTCTGGGTTTTTGGGTTTTTTTAAGAAAATACAAGAAGTTGACTAAATTGGGTTATCCTAAATATCTCCACTAATGTTGTAAGGACTGAGACTCTCAAGTTTGGATGCTTCTAGAAATACAACTTCTATGTACAAAAAAAAATCTTCATGAATAGAAAGTAATCCATTTCAATCCAATACCATGTCATATAAATAATGTAGGCTCAGGAGAGGAGACAGAGCAAAATTCCCTTAAACAAGATCTTTGGATGGAGCTGAAATTCCTAGTTTACTAAAATTGAAATCACTATTAAGGAGGTCAAAGGGGAAAGGGAGAGGGGGACAGAAGAGGGAGAATAAGGAGTAATAGAAGGAGTGAACATGATAAAAATACATTATTTTTATGTATGGCAATATCAAGATGAAACCTCTTAATATGTTTGATTTCACAACAAAACAAAAAAGTTAAAAATAAATTGAAATAATTTCTTCAATATCTTTTCAAAAGTAAACAATAAAAGAATAACAAAGGATTAAAGCATCTGTTATTATAGTATTATCAGTTTTGGTTTTGGTTTGGTTTGGTTTTTAATAATCTGTGTGCAGCAAGGTTTTTATCCTTTTTTCTGGGGCAGGAGGTTGATGTAATTTGGCACACATTATGGACAGTTGACTTTCCTTTTGGCTGCCTACCATTTGAATCTTTTGCCTTTATGGAGAACTGCTTGTCTTATGAATCTTCATGGGAGGCAGGCCCACTTTCCACTATAAAAACTGAAATGCCAGATATTACCTTTCCCAGAATCTCTTGCAAGTAATTTGAACACAAGATCCAGGATCCACCAATCAGAAGCACCCACCCTGGAGATTAAATCAAGTGCTACTGACACAAAGCAGCAACAAGTCTGTGACCCTCTGCAGAGGTGCCTGGAGTTGCAGCAAGATCATGTCTCCATGACAGAAGTGAATGAGATATTTTCCCCAACCTGCATGTGGAGCAGATATTCTGCAGTGTAGATGGCAGAGTACAGCACCTGGCAAGGGCAGTGGGAATAGCATCTTCACTTGTGGCATGATTCAGGGTATTTTGCTCCAATCCTGGTTCTCCAATTCCACAGCCACCCTGTGAGCAACTCAGTGTTGTTTTGATAAATGAGTTTAAATCAGCTAGTGTCTGTGTTGCATACAACTAAGAATTCTGACAGACGCTGAGAGCCTAAAAGAGAGGGGAAAGATTCAGAAAGCAGGAGTTGCATGTGGCAATTATAGAGCCAATAGTGACACCTCCTCCTGATCAGACCCCCCCACCAGAGAGCTGGCCACCTATGAGGATAGGTGGGACTTTTAATATCTCAGCAGCAGACAAGGAAACTGCAGCAGAGTGGGCAGTTAACAGATACAAATGCATAGACACAGCTACAGGTTGAATGAAGCATAAAGACAGAACAAAGCAACAAATTCCACTGCACTGAACATAGAAATGTCAAGAGAAAGTAAGCACTAGTTGCCCATAAACTGTGAATACTTGAAACCACAAACTGAAAATCTATTATCCCTTGGGTCTTTCTCACAGTCTGCCTTGAATAAAGTCCCATGACTATTACTGTAACTTTACATGTCCAAATAAGTGATTCTATTTACCTTTAAGAAGTCAATTCAACAAAATTATAGCAAGGACATATCACGTAGAGTAACAAATGGGACTCATTAAGAATTCAGACATGAATTACTTGCAGGGTCTCAAAATCTATACATTTACAAAAATGTCACATTACATGCTCACGTACCACTCCAATTAGTCTTCTCCAAAGAACAGTACACTGTCCTCTTCGTGCTTGGTAAGTTGTGAGGTGATAGATGAGTTAATTAGCTTGACTGAATCTTTGTACAATGTAACCGTAGATCAAAATGTCACATTGTAGTGTACCCCATAAGAATACCTGATTATTACTTATTGATTAAAAAGAAATTACTAAAACATTTTTCATCGGCAAAGTAATCTTGTTTTTTTTTTTAAAATGCTTCCAATATGCAACCCTGTAAGTATCTACGTAATAAATTCCCATTCTGAAAAATCAAATATTTTGGAAAAAGGAAAATCTCTGGCTCATCAGTGACAAACTTTCAAAGACAGAAAATAATAAGATGTGCCTACTCTTTAAAAATATGTGTTTCCTGGAGAACCCAAAAATCTCCTTCACTCTGAAGATTCCTGAGTGAGTGCCTTGGGAGTATGTTCTGAACTCTGATGTGAATATGTCAATGCCAAGTAAAGGAGAAGGAAATCATTTATTCTAACTGCCTCGTACAGCTTTGAGAGGACAATATGAAGCCAGAACTAAATGTGGTCTCTTTCCAGATTAGATAATACTTCCAATAATGAAAATGAAAATAAATAAGATTTTACTGCAGGCCCTGGGAGTATGGCTGGCTGGGCATGAGGCTAGTCTAGCACATGTATGGCCGTCTAAGCAAGTTCAGGCACAGTGTGTTCATAGGAAGCTACAGCTGTCTTTTGGTCCTACAGTTTGCACCCTATCATGTAATATCAATATCTTGCTCCCACCAAAAAGACCTGGACAGGACCTACTTGGTCTCAGAGAGAGCTCAGGGTCTAGATCAAGTTCCTTGGCATTCACATTTGATATTATGACACTGGGGCTCCCCATGAGGACCCCCTGTACTTGATGTCCAGCTCTTCTGCACCTGGCTTTCTCCTCCTCCCTGGGTCCTTAGAACAGGTCAGTTCTAAGAGACCACTCTCTAAGCACTGCCAAGGGCAAACAGGGATCCCAAGGAAGATAAGACATAGATACTCGTTTCCATACCTTGTCTTGTGATCTAGGTCTTTGGGCTTTTCTTCTGGAATTTGGTAGCCTAAAGTTCACTTGTCCCACATCTGCCCAATCTACCCAGTGTCTTACAATCAAGGTAGTTTAGCAGAAGTCCCAGAAAACATCTTTAGTCAGTAGCAAATGTTTTCAATATTTCCAAGCCCAATGTTTGCCCCAAGAGAACCCCCCAGACTCCTGCACACCAGTGCAAGAGAACCCCCCAGACTCCTGCACACCAGTGCAAGAGAACACCCCAGACTCCTGCACACCACTGCAAGAGAACCCCCCAGACTTCTGCACACCACTGCAAGAGAACACCCCAAGACTGGACATGAGCCACGTTGGACATGGTGGTACAACAAGAAATCTGTTGGCGTTTGCTGCTAGTTCCTGGCACAGAGCTCCTGAACACATGGGATTTTCTGAGTGATAGGAACGTCTTTTGTCATTCATAATGGGCCTCTTTCCATCACACCTGATATTTTGCCATGAGGTGACTAAGGATAGGACCCCTGGGTAGCATCAGGATGGAGCCAGCTACCAGAAACTCCAAGAAATTAGAGGGTTGAAAATTTGGGCTTGCCCAGAAACCTCTAGGGAAAGGGAGGGACACAAGAGATTGAATTATAAAACTTCCAGGACAAGGATGTTTGAAGAGCTTTAGCGGTTGGTGAGCATACCCAGGTGCTGGGAGGGAGATGCTCCTGGAGTAGATATGGAAACTCGAAGCCATACTTAACTCTATGCGTCTCTTCAACTTGACTACTCTTGAGTTGGATCCTTTTAACGAGTAAACATAAGAAAAATGTTTTCCTGAGCTCTGAGAGCCATTCCAGCACATTACATTACCAAACTTAAAGAAGAGGCATGGGAACCCCCAGTTATGTCAGTCAGTCAGAAGTATGGATGACCTAGGTCTTGTAGCCGGCATCTGAAGTGGGGGATATCTTGTGGGACAGAGCTCTTTAACTGATGGGATCTGATGTAACTCCAGGTAGAAATCTCAGAATTGAGCTGCACATTTGGACACCCAACTGGTGTCAGAGAACTTGTGTGTTCAAAGGAAATGTCCTAGAGACATTCATGACTCATGAAAGACCTGGTCACAGGGGCTGTAATATACATGGCCCCATAAATTCTAAAGTACTGGAGTGCCTTCCTTTTCAGAGTCCAATTTATTTTGCTGCTCCTTTGTCAATGGAAAAAGTTAAATGCAAACTCTCCTGGAGGCCACAGACCAACAAATCATAGTCCATCTCCTGAGGGATGAGGAGGTATATGGGTCTGTTTGGGCTGCCTAACAGAATACCACAGGCTGGGTAGACTATGCTACAGAAATTAACTTTCTCACAGCTTTGGAAACTAGAAGCCCAGGATCACGATGCCAATGGGGTTTTCTGGTGACGGTTCTCTCCTTGGGTTTCAGACAGCCAGCTTCTCACTGCATCCCTCACCTGGCCTTTCTTCTGTACTCACATGGACAGAAAGGGGGGAAAAAAAGAAAAATCTGTTCTTCCTCTTCTTATAAGGACACCAGTCTTATTGGATTGGCTCCATATTTATGACTTCATTTAATTCTATCTCCCTCAAGGTCCCTTCTTTACATATAAATACATTGGTATGTAGGGTTTTAATATATGGCTTTTGACAGAACACACTTTGGTATGTAACAGGAGCAGTGCCTCCATTTGTTTTCCAGCACCAAACTGGATCCCTGGCTCCAGTTACTGGACCATAAAATTATAGAATGTTAGCGATGGAAAGAACGTGCTCCTTCATCTCACAGGTAGGAAAGTGGGTTCAAATGAGAGAAGTGACTTGCCCATGCACGTGGCTGCAGAGTGGTGAGGCTGGGAGTAGACTCCAGACCGTCTCCTGCCAGCCCAGCTGTTCTCCTCGGCCTCAGGTTGCCTCCCAGAGACAGTTCTTTAGAAAAAATACTTGAGGGACCAGATCATGACTCATTAGTGAGAGGGTTTTATTTGCTGCCTGGCAGGGAAAAGTTTCCCCAGAGAAGCCATGGGAAGTGTGTGACCAGTAAAACAACCACTACATGTCCCCAACACTTGGGGTTTTCGTTTGTCAAAATAAACAGTATAGTGTTAGCCAGACTAGATTAAAAGATTTTAGGCAACTCTATGGGTATAGTGTTGGGTATATAGGCTTCCTGTGGAGAGTTTTCTACAATTTAAGGGAGTGTTAGTGAGCCTCCTTATTTTGGGGCCTCATTCCACAAGAAACCTGCCATTTCTGTAGTACAACAATAAAGACCTGTTGTCCTCCCTTCCCCCCATTATTCCACACCTCTTTGGCCACTCAGGAGTCAAGTGACCAGGCCAACATGTAACATCCAGCTTCGCTTCTATTTTTGTCCCAGCTTTGTAAAACCAGGTGCTTCCTGCTGTCAACCAAAAGCAGTTCTCTCATGAACCTCCAAAAAGACTGACAAGACACTCACATGGCCCTGGGACATGTGAGGCCACAGTTTTCTGCAAAACCAACAGTTTCCCAGGACACTTGACACTAACTGCTGAGCCAGGCACCCCCTCTACTGTGCCACAGACTCTGAGGCCCAGATCTTCCCTCAGACCCCACTTCAAAGTTTCTGTTCCTGCCCTAACACTCCCCCACCTTTCCTGGACTCATCTATCTAGTTTTCCCCCAATGCTTCAACCCCATTAGTCTCTTGGAATATCTTTTCCATCTCTCATCCTTAATTTTTTTAAAAGTCCTAAAGTATTGCACTACAGTCCTAATTAATCTTTCCAGTTCTCCCCTGCAATCTGCAAAATAGCTTTTCTCTGTTAGTGGATGGAGAAAAGTCCCCTCCCCCACTTCCTGAGTTTATGGGCTTGTGTTCCAGCAGAGGCCTCTCTACAGTCACCATCCTACTCCACGCTTGAGGGCAGAAGAAAGACAGAGGCCCAGCTTCCCTCTACCCAGAAGACAAGGGTGGAATCCAGACAGACACAGGAGCCACACCTTTGATGTGCCCACAGTATTCACTCTCCACCCCCACCAACCCTACCATGAGTTGATGATTGGGCATGTGTAGTAACCTTTAGCTTAGCTTCTAAAATTAATCTCCCCGCAAACAATTAGATAATGGAATATGTCTACTTTTGTTGCTGCTTTCCTCTCCAGACCCTTCTTACTGGGCAATAAGATATGGAGAGATGTTGGACATGGATTCCCACAAGTGTGACAAGAGTTCCAGAGGAGAAGTGCAAAAGTGATAAACAGGCATGTGCAAGGAGATCTAGCCTGGTCTGAGGGATTGGGAGAGGCTTCCTTGAGGAAGTGAGCTTTAAGCTGAGATCTAAATGCTGAAGACAAGTGCCCAGAATAAAGGATTGTTTCAGGCACAGCAGGCAGACATAACGGCCCTTCATGATGAACAGTGTTTTGCTTTCCAGAAACTCAGAGAGACCTGCATGGATGGGCCAGAGAGGTGGAGGGGAGCTTGGCACAGAGATAGACAGGTGACACTGACACACAGATGCAAAGGAAGTAGCTTAGAACGAAGCAGCCTTATGAGAAATGCATGACCTTTGTATGTGAAGCCTTTTTGAACAACAGATACAAGGTGTAAAAAGCAGGCAGTGTTCTCTAACGACGCATCTCCTCCTTCCCTCTTTGAAAACCCTTACTTCTTTTAAAACCTAGAACCCTTCTCATCCCCTCCACAAGTCATCCCGATCCCTCTTGCCTCCTTCCCCTGCCTGCTTGCCTGCCACAGCATTTCCAGGTAACTTTGTCCCAATCAGTAGCTTTTCCTATACCAGGTTGGTGCTAAGGATAAAATGTCAAGACAATAGAAAGCAAAAACCATTCTTCCAACTTCTAGTCCCCTTTTCCAGTAAACTGTGGGAAAATGCAAGGCTCACAGGAGTTTTAAAATAATTTCCTGGTCATTGAATGTCGAGGGAAGAATTTCCTGGCTATTAAAAACACATTAGCGACGGAATCGAGGCATCCTCATGTACATCAATATCTCAAGGGAAAACTGGCCCCCCACACCTTGTTCCAAAGACAGGATTATTGATAACCACAAAAAGTGCATTGCAGCTAGCAAAAAAATCAAACATATCAAAAAATGGAAACATTTTTTACAGGCAAACTATGACTAGTTTTTCAAAAATAAAATCGCCAAATTGTGGCATCACAAGCCTATTCCCTTGTAATTGCAGTGAAACACAATGGCCTGTAGATGGCGCAAAGGGACTGCTAAATAAATATCTAGTTCCAGCCCTTTTAAGAATCAATCAGATTTAACCCCAGGTTCACACACTGATGGTGTAGCTTCCATTTCTCTATTAAGTTGGATAATCATAGAGGAGGATTTGCATTTCACCTTTTTCAGGAAGACTTTCAGGCATTTGAAATTCTGTGCTTTAGGAAAATTAGCTCAATTCCTTAGACTCTGGTGAGGTTCATACCACTCATTTTCAGTGGTCAATTTCTGGCCCAAGGGCACCACATACGAATTCCAATGCTTCCTCATGTCTTCCCTGTGAGCGCTCTGCTTGTTTCCACAATGTCTGAGTTTTAGAGCTCAGACCCCGCCATAAACACTAAGTCAGAGCTGATGGGCTACTCCAGGTTGTTACTCCCTCTTGATACATTTGTTTAGTGATAATACAGGGTCAAGTCGAAACTTTGCCTCAGAAATTCTCACCAGGATGTAATGAATTCAGTAGAATAATCCGCAATTTACAAGTGAAGAAGAAGAGGCCAAGTGGTTGGCATTTGTCCAGCCTCATGACCCACAAAATCCAGTGAATTTTCAACTCATCTGACTTTGTCTCTCCATGCTTTGTTCATTTGTGCCCTCTTAAATGTGTTCTGTTTGTTAGTTTGCTTTGTTTGTTTGTTTTGAAGTATGGGGGATCAAACCCAGGGCCTTTGACCTGCTAAGCAAGCATTCTACTACTGAGTTACATCCCCAGTCCTTTTTTGGTTTTTTGTTTTGGAGTTTTTTTAGTTACCAGAGCTACAGTAATGATCCATAGTGCATCGCTAGTCACTGTTACAAAGCAGAGAATTTATAAGGCTTGGGTATCGTCATAATGTCAATCTTACCAACACAACCCTATGCTCAGAGCACTTCCAGAGTGCAGGCACCATTCTAAAGCACTTATTGGCACAGGTTGACTTAGTGACCCTCAAAATGATCATGTGAAGTAAGTTAAAGCTCTGCTATTAATCCCCAATTTACACATAAGGAAACCAAGGCACAAAGAAGTTAGATAATTTCAATAAAGGTCACATAATAAATAGATGGTAGAATTGGGATTTGAATTCAAGCCATCCTTAACCATGGTGCTAGTGCTCACTTTGAACTGCCATTGAGACTTAGAATGAACTAAGTTCATCTCTTCCCTGTTAAATGATGACAGGTTGGTTTGAGAGATCACAGGGGGGTGAACAAAGCTCCTGGCTAGAACCTCCTCATGTGGCCTTTACAAAGCCATTTTGGTCAAAGGAATCCAATAATAAGGGTTCCCACAAGCTTCCATCAGGCAGAGCCAGGAGTTTAATAGTGGAGCTCTGATTACCAGAAGAGGAGGAATGGAGTCTATCACTGACTTAGCTTCTTACTTTTGTTTCTCATTTCTAAAATGGAAATAATTACATCAAAGCTGGCTTCAGCATCTATTAAACCAGAATTCCCTAATGGGTGCACTGGCAGCATCACCAGCTAAGGTGCCTAGGATCCAGAGAAGAGGGCCCCTCTATATCAGAGTTGCAATGTTTGGTTTCAACAATTCCAAGCCTAAATAGGATATAAATGCAAAGTGCACCTGGAAACTTACTTAAAAGTTAAACAGAGAATTACCACATGGATCCAGCAATTCCACTCTTAGGTATACACTTAAAAGAATTTAAAGCAGCGACTCAGATATTTGGACACCAATATTCCTAGCAGCATATGCACAATAGTCAAAGCTAGAACAAGCCAGAAGTCCAATGACAGATGAATGGATTAACCAAATGTGGTATATCCATACAGTGGGTTGTAATTCAGCCATAAAAAGGAACGAAGTTTTGATACACATTTCAAGATGGATGGAAAACACTATGTTAAGTGAAACAGACCAGACATGAAAGAACAAATATTGGGTAATCCCACTTACGTGAGGTACTAAAGTCAGAGGGAAAATGAAATGGAAGTTAATAGTGTCTAAGGGGAGGGAATAAGGCATTATTGCTAAATGGCTATTGTATGACCATTTGGGATTAAAGTACTGGAAACGGATAGTGGTGACAGTCACACAGTATTGTGAAGTATTTAATACCAATGAATTGTACACTTAAAATGATAAAATTTATGTTATGTATATTTTGCCACAATAAAAACTAAAACATAGTTTTAAAAAAATAAAAAGTACCTAGGACATCTGTGAGATGGCCAGTTACCTAGTCAATATCCATTTGTGTTTTCATCTTTGTTAACAAAATCTTCATTTCTTGAGGGTAGCAACGAATCCAGCTAACATCCTGTTTCTCAGAGCCACTGCAGATAAGGGCAGCCATGGGACTGACTGTAAGCTGCCCGGTGAGATGTAAGCTCCTGAGTCCTGAGCGGGGATAGTTCACTGAAAGACGGGGTTAGTAAGAAGCCAATTCACATAGCCTGCTCTCTTTGGCCCTTAACACCTATCTCCTTCTTCCAGCATGGAATGTAGGCACAGAGCTAGAACTCCAGTAGCCATCAAAGAGCTACAAAGAGAGCTAGAGGGTTCAAATGGGCACTAGAGAAGCAGAGGAGAAAGACAAAAGGAGCCTGAGGCACCAGCGACATTGTGGAGCAGTGGTGACTTTTGTGGAATGTTTATGCCTGGACTTTGTATTACATGAGAGAAACAGAACTCATCTCTGGTTTACACCAGTGTTTTTCAGCCTCTGTTACCTGCTACTGAAACCAACTCCTAACCTAGTCAGCACATCAACCCCTATTGCTGTTGTTGCAGTCAAGAAAGGAGTGTTCCAGTGAGGGACACTGTCAATGTCAGAAACACTTAGGGGACTGAGAATGTAAGACAAGTTATCCAGCCCCAAATGATATTCACTTAAGCCCGAGGATCTAGGAAAACAGCCCTGCCTGTCTCACCGCCACAGATACCATTATCAAAAATGAAGACACGATTGCCTGTCCCCTGAGGCAGCCATGTTGATGGATGTGCTTCCTCCACAAGCAGTTCAAGTGTGAAGAGTTTGCTGCTCCACAGAATAGCAGGAGCACTGGCAGGCATCCCCCTCCTCCTCCTCTGCTAGATGATGAATTCACCAGGATGAACTGGTTGGCTTGTCGTTGTCATCCGGGTGAGTCATTCCTCCACCTCACAGCTCCTTAACTTCCGCTGCCTCATTGACCTTTGCCTGCACTCCACCCCACGCCAACAACTTCCTGGTATGTCCACGCCCTGGACCTTGTCAGCACAGGAACTACTCCACCAGAATCTTGCCATCTGACATTCCACTGTGCAACTGCCCCACCTTCCTCTTCTACTCCCTACTCCCTCCACTTTCACTCTTTGACCTCATAATGATGGCTAATCCCGTGGGAGTGTCCATTGGTTTGAGGAAACTCAGCACTGTCTGTGCATGTCCTTTGACCCAGCAATTCTATTCCTAGGCATCTATCCTGCAGATAGTTGCAGCATGCTCACTAATATGCATACAAGAACGCTTTGTGTAGAGCTAGGTGTGATGGTATATACCTGTAATCCCAGCACTCAGGAAGTGGAGGCAGGAGGATCATGAGTCCAAGGCCAGATTGACCAAACAGCAAGAGCTTGTCTCAAAAAAAGGTATTTTGTTTAGAAAAAAAAAACTTTTGAAAATATCAACAAAGGATTCATTAAATTGTGGAACAGCCATAAAATTGAGTGTTATGTAGCCATGTAAAACATTTAGGTAAAGATCTATATGATGATATGAAAAGTTACCCAAGATATAGTTGTAAAAGGGCAAAGTGAAGAAATAATATGTATATACATATATGTATGCAAATACATACATACGTGAACATGGGAACACACACGTAGATATACATGCATATATGCACATATATTAACTATACCTTTAATATATACATATATGGAATACCTATACATGGTATATAATACCTATCCCTATAATACATACAAACACACACACAATACCTATTACACCATCTATGAACGATATATAAGAAGCAACAACTGTAGAAGGCAGAGATGGGTGGTGAGAAAAGGAGACTTACTTTTCACTATATACTCTTTTGTACTAGGATTTTAAACCATGTACCAAAATTACCTATCAAAATAATTTTCAAAAGGATGTTCACTGACAAAGTTCCACTTATCTCCTCTCCTCTTAGCTTTGCTGCAAACCACTGAGCAATCTAGACCCACTCATGCTTTTCCTTTACTGCCCCTTACCCCACTCCCAGCCCTCACCCCTGCAAACCCAGGTCTTACATTCCAGCAGGCACTGGGCAATTAGACTTCCAACAGCCAGCATCTCTTTGCCTGAGGCCTTTTTCTGAGTCCACTCCACACACAAGTGTGAAAGCTCTTCAGTCCCCCTGAAGCATTCCTAACCAACAGAGATGAGAACGGGTACCCAGTGAGGCCCTTTGGTGAGGATGACTGACGTGTGTTTCCACACTGGTTCCCAGATGCCCCACGAGCATTCCAGTTGTCCTCAGTACATACTCTTTTTTGGCTTCTTTCCTTCCTTTGTTTCACTGCTTGTTTCTCTTATCAGAGTTCTTCTGGGATCACTTCCTAGTAAACGTTTTACTCTAAAATTCTTTGAACTGCATATGGGGATCCCAAGAGAAGATGCAGTTATTTCAGCTACACGCCTTTCTTCTGACTCTCCATTTTTCTTGGCAGTTTGTGTACCTCCCGTGGTAAACCTCTGGCTGCTTTTACCAACAGTGCCCTTAGGGACAATTGCATAGCCCTGCCAATTGAGCTTCTCCGAATTTAGTA
Source organism: Castor canadensis (assembly GCF_047511655.1). Classification (NCBI taxonomy): domain Eukaryota; kingdom Metazoa; phylum Chordata; class Mammalia; order Rodentia; family Castoridae; genus Castor; species Castor canadensis. Next base: position 153,565,187 of record NC_133389.1, on the reverse strand, counting down.
TTTGCAGCCTCAAGATGACTCTTCAGTGCTGCTCAAAATTCCTAATCAGTTCCTTTCTTCTTTCCCTGAAGCAGCATCCTCAGCCTGTCACTATCCAGTGCCAGCATAGCATCCTGTTTCCGTTCTCAGAATCACCACCTACTTTCCCAAGAACAGAGAAGCACTGAGAGTGAGTTCCTGACGACTGACATTTCTGCAGGTATCTAAGCATTTCATAAATGTGGATTTACTTTCTTGGATGGATAAGTCCTCTTTGGGTTTTTCTTTGCATATGACATGGAATGAGTCTGGAACCAGACAACATAGGTTCACACCCTGCCTCCACCATTCATTCACTGGTCTTGTTATCTAGGGCAATTGATTTAATCTCTTTCATCTATAACAAAAAGATGGCAACAGTACCTACCATATATGGCAGTTTGAAGAGTGAATGAATTGATACACATAAGTCTATATGCGCTCAATAAATACTAGTTATTTTGTGTATTTTCCAAATGTTCTGCAATGGACACTAGCAAACATTATTCAAAATCAGGGAAATGAATACTATTGTACATACGTGTATATTGTTCATATTTCTACTTACTAGTTCTTACTTTCCGACTCCTTTCTTGGAAGACAAGAAGACTCTTCTTTTCCCTAGGCTAATTCCTCCATCTGTACTCACTAACCCAGCCACTAATTTGTCTTATGAGACTGATTCTTAAGTTGCCCCTTTGATTTTCAGTCTTTCTTTTGCCATTAAGTCAGCCTCAAATATGCTCAAATATTTCTCATTAAAAAATCAAAACATCCTCCTATCCAGCTGTTATATAAAGTTCACTCCCCTGCTCCTTGCTGTACTCCTCCCACCCTCCGGAATGAGACTTTCACCCCTATCATTCTGACAAACTCCTCTCACAACAGCCACAATGACCTCACAATAACCAAATTGCTTTTTTTTTTTTCAAGTTCTTGTCTACTCTATCTCTTTCTAGAGTATTTGACAGTGTCAGTGATGACTTCCCTTGATTCATCCATCATGATTTATTGAGAATATACAATAAATGTTATGTTATGGACTATTTTAGACTCTAGGACTATAGTAATAAAGACTTCTTTGTATAGGACTTTCCCAGGAAACAGAGGCAGGGATAGAAGTGAAGTGTAAGTAGTTTACTTGGGGAGTGATCTCTGGAAACACTGGTATGGGAGTCAGTAAGAGGACAGATGAGTAAAGAAGTCACCTTCAGCATACTCATGAGCACTGTAGGTAACTTAGCTCAGTCCTGCTGGAGACATCTCAGCAGGCAGACAGCAAACTCAGCACTCTCTCCATAACATGAGGAAGGTGGGATATCCCTCCCCCAAATCTTACCTGTCATTGCCTTTCAGTACTCCAGCCTGCCTCAAGTGAGGACCAGCACCACTAGAGAAAGCCACAGAAAGAAAATTGCAGGTGGGTGCAGTGAGAAGCTGCCGGTATCTATGGTAACAGGGGATATGTCAGGTACACTGATAAATTCTGCTCTAGAGACAAGCAAGGGTCTTTTTCTGTGGAAATTCCAGAGCCAAATAAAAATATGCAAGAAAATATGAACAATATAATTCCAGATGGGGACAAATGCTACAAAGAAAATGAAACCCTGTGATGTGATAGCAGTTGGGCACGGGGTTTATGGGATGAATTTTCCCCCTAAGAACGCCTGAAATCATCAGGGTGAGTCTCAATCCAAGATGACCGATGTCACAAAAAGGGGAAATGTGAATAGAGACACACACAGGAGGAAGACAGTGTGACAAGACAAAGGGATAAGTCAGCCTTGTGGAAGCCAAGGAGAGAGGTCTCAATAGCTTCTCCCTTATAGTCCCCAGAAGGAACCAAACTGCCAACACACTGACTTCAGATTTCCAGTCTCCAGAACTGTGAGACAATTTCTGTTGTTTAAGTCACTAGTGTGTGGGACTTTGTTACAGCGGTCCTAGCAAACTGATATACTAGGTATCTGCTAATTAGATGCAGTGGTCTGGGAAGGCCTCCCTGAAGAGATAATATTTAAGGTGAGGCCTAACTGAAGGGAAATGGCAGCCCTATGTGGGTTGGTGCAGACTATTTTAGACAGAGGGAGCAGCAAAGGCAAGTGTCAAGGGAAAGACGTGGTATGTTCAAAGAACAGAGAGAAGGCCACTGTGGCTAGACTCATTGGATGTGAGAAAGAATGGTCAAGGATAAGGCTGGAGAGCTTGGTAGGAGCCACATGTTAGGTCATGGTAACAAATTTGGATTTTAGTCAAAGTGCAATGGGAAAACATGGTGGGGGGGATTTAGGCAGAGAAATGGTGTGATCTTCTTTGTATATCATTTGTAGACAGTAGTGAGGGGCAAGATCGGAAGCAGGTAGACCAACTGAGTTGCCAACTGCAGTTGTGCAGGGTAGAGATGTTAGTGTTTTAGGCTCAGTGAAGTCAGTGGGAGGATGCCAGAGGAAAGGGAAAGAAGCGAATAAAATTAAAATACAATCAGCACTGAATTGATAAAACTTGCTGATGGGAGGAAGTGGGAGAGGTAATCAGAAAAATAACTACTTGCCTATTTGACCAGGTGGTGGATGGAGAGTCACTTACTGAGATGGGGATGCCTGAGAGAAAACAAGTTTGGGGGTAAGAAGGGAGGAAAATCTTCTCTTCTCTTGGCTTTCAGATACTGCCCTGTCTTGCTTTCCTCTTTGTTCCTCCCTCTGACTCTTCTTTCTTTGCTTCTTTTCAGATCTTCTTCATCTACCCACAGAAATGTTGGCTCTTCATGTTCCTCCTTCTTGTTCCCCACACTTGCCCTGGGTAATTTCAAGATTCCCAAGATCTGTTGGTATTTACAGGCCAATCACTACCAAATGTACATGCTCAGCCCAACCTGCCTCCAGAAAGGTTTTTAACTGCCTCGTAGATTGCATACTTGGAAATTCAAACCAAATGTCCAAGCCCCTCTAAGTCCATCCTTGCCATGCCCACCCTCAAATCTACTAATCCTAGGGATTGTCTGATTCTGCTAATGGCTTAGCCTTCCATCTGACCCCGAGTTCTTACGTCCTCTCACTTCTTCCACACATTTTTTTTCTCAAGCCCCATGATTTTTAAATATGGTTACAAGAACTGTCACTGTGTAGAATGAGAGAGAGAGAGAGAGAAAGAGAGAGAGAGAGAATTAAGAACTGGATTTTAAATAGCATTAATGACATAGCTAAAATAGAAAATTCTGTTTTTAAGATATTATTTTAGGTTATGTGAAATTACTTTGAGGTTATCTGAATTAATGATTGAGATACTTGCTCAATGAAAACACAAATTTCCTAGAGGAAAATAGAGGGGGAAAAATTCCCTGGATCAGAAATCAGGAGCCAAATATATATGGAATAGCTTTGTCACTTATTTGCCATTTGCTCTTGGTTAATAAATCATTTGCTATCTCTGTGTCTTAATAGTCTAATCTGTCAACTGGCTAGCAAAGTTAATACCATCCCTACCCAGATCACAGGGATGTTTCATTATAAAGGAAAAAATTATTGTCATCAAAAGTATCAAAGAAGAAATGAATGGAAACAAGTAAAATATCAAAACAATGATCCATGATAATCAAGGAGTATTTACCCAAAAATTAAAGAAACAATTTAATATTTGGATGTCTATTAATACCACTCACTGCATTAACATATCAAAGAAGTCATAAAAATCAAGTCATAAAATAAAGAAAGATGCCAAAAGAAGTTTGGAAAAAATCAACATTCATTTATGTTTTTTAAAAAAACTCTTCAGGTTAAACAACTTTCTTTTAATTTCTGGCTATTTCTCAGAGGTATGGATATAAAGAGTTTGAAAAGTCCATGCTTTTAAAAATGATTTTCAACTTTTAATAAAATCCACAATGCTTTTCAGTGATAACAAGCTTGAAGGAATAGAATTTGAAATAGAATCTCATTACTTGAAACTATTTAAAAGTTTTATACTTGTTTCACCATTTTCTTTTTGTTCCTGTTATCGGTCATGGCCTTAATTTATTAATGCCCAGTCTTGAATCAGAAATGCAATCTCCAGTGATAACTAGGTGAAAGAACTCTTGCTCTGTGAGCAGGACTGAGCTCAGCAGTCTAGAGGCAGGGACACAAAATGAATTTTGATATATCTTTTTAAAAAGGAAATTGACTGCAGACATTCCTATCTCTTTCTAACAACTCAAGCTGACTATAATTGGAACACAAAGACTAGTCATGCAGTTCTCCCACCCCTGGCCTTTCCCGCTGTTTCCACACCATGGGATGAATACTGGCAGCCCTGAATCATTTCCAAGTCACTGAGAAGACACTGCAGTCAGCAGCGCTTGTATTTATGTCTACTTTCTTCAGTGTAAAAGTGATTTGCCTGTGCTTCAAGCTGGAGAATCACAGAGCATTACTATTGAAAAGGGTCTGAGCAACCCTGTCTAGACAAGTGGTTTTTCAGCTCTGACTGCACATTAGAATAACTATGGGCCTTTAAAGAAAAAAAAAAGCAAATGATATCCAGGCTTTGCCCTCAAAGAGTCTGATTTAGTTGGTCTGATAAGAGGCCCTGCCTTTCCTATATTTGAAAAGCTCTCCCAGATGATTCTAACATATAAATAACCACAGTTAGAAACCACTACTGTAGCTTAGTCTCTTCATTAAATGAGCAAATGAAGGCACAGACGGCCAGCTAGATGAAGGCAGAGCTCACTGACTTATAAGGAATTCCTGTGCTAAGAAAAGTTTTCCAAAACTTGGAAATGAGGCAGAAAGCTGACTTGTGACTACTCAGTGCCTCAGTAAAATGCTGTTGTGAGCCTATGCAAGGGCCATCTGACTCTCTGGGGGAAAGAAACTTTTATGTTACTTGCTGTTACTATTAATTAAGGCCAGCTATTTTTTCAGTCCATAAAGGTTAGATGTTAACTTGTGGAAAATGAATGTGATCTGATACGAAGGAATTTTTGTATAATAAAGATAGAAGTCACTTTTGTTCAGCTGAGAAGATAACCCCAGAGGTTAAGATTTTATCACCCTGTGGGACATTCACCAGCTTTATATTTAATTTAGCAAGCTTATCCTAGCATATTTTTCCATTCTCTCTCCCCTTCTCCCTCTTTCTCTTCCTCCTTTTCCCTCCCTGTCTTCCTAACAGGTCATTTGCCTTTTTCATCTCACCTTCCTAACTGGTTTTAGGATTCTTCTAGTTACCTCATTAATGAGAAGCAGAACTTTGACACTTGCTCCCTAAATATTTATATGAAAATTACAAGTATAAAATTATGAGAATTATGTCCTAACACTGGAAAATGATACAAATTTTATTTGGGCATTTTAAAATACCCAGGAAATTTTAATTGATCATTCCAGATGTGATTTACTCTGCTCTCCAATCACATTATTCATTACCACATTCTGAAGTCATAAAACTTAGACTTTCACTTTAGGCAAAATAGAATAACAAGGACCTAGTTAACCCTTCCTCTTAAAAAAACTAAAAAATAAGTGGGCAAAATGTATGATGATACAGTGGAAACTAGACACCAAGATCACAGAACAGCCATCCCCAAGAGAGGAGAAAAAAATAAGGTGAGTTCTATCTCAACTTGCTGCCTGGAAAGTCTTCAAACCTCAGGGCAGAGGAGAGGTCTTCTTGAATTGAGGAGATGAAACTGGAGTCCAGGAGACCAAGACAGAGTTCTCAGGACAGAATATCAGAGAGGACATAGTTGCACAGAGAAAACTCCATGCATCTGAGAGGATCTCCCTGGAATCTTCAGCCAGGAACTGAGCAGGATATACATGGAAGGAAACTACCTGAGGCTATGGTAAGATTAGAAAACAACAGCCAGACAGAGTGGCGCTCAATCCTGTAATCCCAGCTACTCAGGGAGCAGAGGTAAGGAGGATCACAGTTTGAGGCAAAAATAGTTACCAAGACTCCTTTTCAACCCACAGCTAAGCATGGTGGTACACTCCTGTAATCAACCCCTGCTACGCTAAGTACTCCTGCTAAGTAGGAGTACCACAGTCCAAGGCCAGTCTAGGCAAAAATGCAAAACCCTATCTGAAAAATGACTAAAGTAAAAAGGCTAAAGGTGTGGTTCAAGTGGTAGAGTGTTTGCCAAGCAAGTATGATACTGAGTACAATCCCGGTACAACCACCAAAAAAGGGGAAAAAATAATACTTACAATACTTGTTGCTCATATTGGGTTAAAAATAGCTTCTTTCCTTATTACCCAGAGTGAAAAGCTTCATATTTCATGACTCACTCAGTACAGAATCAGCAGTGAGGAAAAATCAGCTCTAAAGACTGCTCTGATCCCAGTTAACAAAGCTTAAATGCAAGGCTCAAAAGAGTCAAACTTCTTCCAAGTAACTGATCCTAGAAACAAACTTAGAATATTTATGGGAATATAAAAATAACCAGCACCTAACAAGGCAACACTTACAATGTCTGGCATCCAACCCAAAATTAACCAGGCATGGAGAGGCAGGAAAACACAATGAGAAGAAATATTATTCAGTAGAAACAGACCCAGAAATGACAGAGATGTTAGAAATGGTAGACAAAGACATTAAAATCATGTCCCATGTGTTCAAGAAGATGGAAGAAAGATAAAAGCATGTTAAAATAAGATGTGAAATATGTTACAATGACCCAAATAGAGCACTTAGGGATGAAATGTCTGAAATTTAAAATACTCTGAGTAGGGCAAACAGCAAATTAGACTCTAAGTAAAATAGAATTAGTGAATTTGAAGGCATAGTAATTGAAATCATCCATAACAAAACCCCTAGAGAAAAAAGACCAACAAAACAAATGAACAGAACACAGAGATCTTCAAATGCTCCAATAAACATATAATTGGAGAAATGACATTCCTGATAGAAAATAAGAGAACAGAAAAAAAATTTGAAAAAAATAATGAAAACTATAAAACCACAGATCCAAGATACTTATCCAACCCCAAGCATAAGAAACATGAAATTTTCATTAAGGCATAATTTGATCAAATTGTTTACAATAAAGAGAAAAATCTTGAGAGCACTCAGGAAGAAGAGATCACACTTGAGATCACACTATCTCCCTCGGGTTGTAAGTCGTCCCTTTCCACAACCCTGGCTCTGAGAAACCACCAGGATCGAGTTCTAGGTTCTGTGGGCCCAGAGAACATTGCTCTACCTCTGACATGTAGCTCAAAGGCAACTGGAATTTCCAATTTGCACTATGATTTTTTCCTTATTTATTAATGTTTCTTCTTAGCAGAGAAGGAACTTTCATAAAGCTAAACATCAGTTTTCAAAGGCACTAAAGCAGCTGATGAATTAAGCAAAATTTTTAAGAATCAAAATGAGTATAAGAAAATCCATGGTTAATAAAATAACAAAATTTTGACTGAAGACAGAATTTGACCTGTATTTTCATGACCCACCTCTCTTCTCAGCCTCAGCCCTACTCTTTAGAAAGAATCCTGACATCTTTAGATCAATTCCTTTCTGTCTATCCACTGCATTGCTCCTAGCAACTCCAGCCCTCTACCACCTATGACTCTGATTTCATTGTGGTGCTAAGACAAGAAACCTCTAGAGCCATTTTCTTCCCTTCTTTCCTTCCTTCCAACCTTCCTTCCTTCATTCTTTCCTTCCTCCCTCACTTCCTTCCTCCTTCCTTCCTTTCTTTCTTTTTTCTTTCTTTCTTTCTTTCTTTCATTTTTTCTTTCAGACAGGTCTCAATATGTAGCCCAGGCTGGCATCAAACTCATGATCTTCCTGCCTCAGCCTCTTCAGTGCTGGGATTACAGGTGTATACCACCATGCTCAACTCTCCTTCATTCTTATTGGCTCATGTTCTCTTGACTTTCTCCTCTCCTAGAGTCATAAGGAATCATCTTCTTCAAATTCAGATTATATTCCTAAAATAATTGCCTCTGTGCTCCAAAGGATCACCAAGGAATTGAAATCTTTTACCAAGGTGGAACTAATGAAATGGATAAATAAGAGTAAATGCAGATTTTTACTTATTAGCAAAAAGTGGAGGTTTTATTCTTCAATTAAGTGCAATTGACACAGATTTTGTGTTTTAATAGAAGTACTGTGTTGCTATGGTTGCAACTTTGCGTTGGCATCTTCGCTAGGAAACCCGTGGTCTGAACATGCCTCCCACTTTTCACATCTGCCCACATGCTGCAGTCAGGAATTTGGTAAACTGGCTTCTAGCCTTCACCTCCTCCACTACCCCAGGGAGTATACATTTTTCTGTGAAAATCTGAAGTCCTCTGAGATGTGAAGTTAGGCCTGGCTCCTCCCCACAACGCACACTGTCAAACCACAGAGCACTGACCAGCTTCCTTCATGAGGCCCGATAACCCTTACCTCTTTGGCATGATGTCTGTACATGAGATCATTATGAGATAGTTCATTTACTTTGATAATTGAGCTCTTGAAAATGCATTTTGCAATACATTTAACCACTATGGAAATTATACAGCCTGAAAATTCTGATGTTTTTCTTAAACCAATTCTTATGCAATATTTTTGCCTCTTAAGACTGGCCTCCTGATTATTTTTTTTCTAAGTTTTAGACAACCATATACCTTTCTCTTCTCTCTTCCTCTTTCCTCCCTTTCTCACGTACTCCTCTCCTTACAAATTTTTCTTGTAACATTTATACTCATCATCCAATCTTGTCTCTCCAAAATTCAGTTTTTAAATCTGATCATAGAAACGTCTCCTAAAAAATAAATAATATAAAAAATAAATACAAGCAAATTAAAAAAAAAAAAAAGAAAGAAAGAAAGAAAGAAAGAGGCAGCAGGCAGAAGAGTCCTGAGCATTGCACCTCCTGAGGACTTGCCCAGTGGCCGCAATTGAAACCAGTTGTTCTCAAGCATGGAAGAAAATGCTCTCCACCACCCTCAGGCCCTGGGCTGTTAGCTACATCCCCTTCCCAGCTCCTTTCTACACTCCAGCCTGAGTGATCCTTCTAAACTGCATTGTGCCTCAGCTTGAAATCCTGTAGTATTCTGCTTTGTCAACCTGATAATGTCCAAGTGCAAGCTCTTTAAAATAACACTTGAGGCTCTAGTGACCTGGAGCCCACCTTCCACTCTCACCCGATTTCTCAGTGTTCATGCTCCTCCCCATCCCATCAACACACTCACTGCCACACCAAACTCTCCATTTCCTGATCCTGCAATGCCCTGTCTTTTCTCAGACCACCGTATGAGAATTTTTCAGCCTAGAACCCATTGTTCATTGTCCTTCATCCTAGTCCAATGGCATAGAATTAAAATATAATTTCAGGATATCATTTTATCCTTATTTATCCTTAAGGAGTACACATAGCCCTGGGCCTCACGCCATCCATCATCTCTGATCTTGAAGTAAGCAAGTATATTTATAACTATTCTGAATGAATTGGAATTCTCTACAGTGTGGTTTCATGATGTCAGATGTCAGCAGGAAAGTGAACACTGAAGTCAGTGATCCACAGGTTTAAAAATATTTGAATGTTTAGCATTGTGTAGTTCTGGTCTAAGAAGACATGAGTAATTCATGAGCCCTTTGGCTACCACTCCCTAAAATTTCTTAAGTACTTTCAAATATATCATTGTTTTCACTGCCCTCCTGCAGTAACCATGTGGTGTCACATTCTGGTGCTCTGTTGAAAATGCTATGTGCAAAAGCAGTACAATTGCACATTGCCTAAGCCATGGGTAAGTGTGTGGTAGGCTCCTGATATATACTGCTGCTTCTCTGGGAACACCTGAGCTGTTTTAACCCAAATTTATGAAAAGGATTGTGATGTAGCAGAAAGCTCACAAGACTGCAGGTGATGAGATCTGCACTTAAATTTTCCCCCTATGCCTCTACCTGTACTGTGTGACGTTAAACAAGTCATGAGAGTCCCCTCTATTTCCCAATTAGCTCATCTAAAATTGGTGAGTTGAGTGAGATTGATTCTCAAATGGGGACCACAGACCACCTGAGTCAATGCTGCTGTCCTGCAGTGCAGACACCAGCACTCCTCCCTGTCCTTCTGAATCACACTCCAGAAAGGAAGAGGAGGAAATTAGAGAGGAGAGATCCAGAGCGAACATTTTTACTAACTTCTAAGGTTTGGGATCCACTAAAATGGATCATTTCTTAAGCACTGGCTCTCTTCCATGATCTCAGCACATAGTACCTAGTTATTATCTGTTGTGAGATGTTTTACAAATAAAAAAAATTAATTATTTTTTTAAAAGTATGAGCTCAGAGTTGTGTTTGGAATATAAAATTTAGAATTATATCTAAAAATTAATGACAAGGGAGTTGAAGGTAATCACTGTACTTTGTACCATTTCCATTCATTTATTTTCCATTTTTTTTGCTGGGGTTGGAGAGCAAAGCAAAAATTTACCACTAAAACTCCAGAAATAAAATATTACCTACAGGTTATTTTATCTATGCACAGGCTATGGTAGCATATTTCTGCAGTGCCAGACAATATGCCCCCTGAATTTAACTCCCATTGCACCAATGGTGGGCAGCTATGTGGGAATTCAAATTCACATTTTGCTGGCAGTGTCTCATCCCAAGCACCCACTCAGTGGACTGCTTGATTTTTTAAAAAATAAGACCCTTATTAAAATTCACATTCCATAAGTCTCACCCCTTTAAAGTGTTCTATCTAGTGGTTTTTAGTGTATGCTCAGTGTTGAGCACTGATCAGCATTCATTCCACAACATTCCCCCCCCACCACCAAGGAAACCCCATACCCATTAATGGCCAACTTCCATTCCTTCCCTCTCCTACCCTAAGCAACCACTACTCTACTTTCTGTCTTTATAGATTTGCTTATTCTGAACATTTCATAGAAATGGTACCATGCGATGAATAGTCTATTGTGACTGGATTCTTTCTGTTAGCATAACATTTCGCTATGTTGTCAAATGTATCAGAACTTTATTTCTTTTTATGACTAAATATTTTATATGGATGTACCATGTTTTGGCTATCCATTTTCCATTCAAAGCATTTGATTTCACTTCTTGATATGAATGATGCTTTTATGAGCATCCCTTGTATGTCATTAATTGAATTCACTCCCCCCATTGTCTCCTTTATCCCTCCTCCCCCCATTCCTGGAATAGTTTCAACAGGTCTCATTTTTCCATTTTCATACATGAGTACACAATATTTCCACAATATTCACCCTCCTACACCCTTTCCTCATATCCTTTCCTTCCCTCTGGTACCAACCTCCAGACGGGACCTGTTTTTTACCTTTTCAATGGTCTCTTTTCTTTGGCTTTTGAAAATTTAGCTGTGATATATGTGTCTAGGCATCTGTCTTTTTTAGTGTATCCTCTTGGAGTTTGTTGAGCTTCTTAGATGTGCAGATTCATGTTTTTCATCAAATTTGAGGGTTTTGTCATTATTTCTTCAAATACTGTATCTCTTTCTGTCCCTTTCTCTTTTTCCTCTCCTTTGACTGTGATTCTATGAATGCTGGAATGCTCTGTGGTATTGCATAGGGCTCTGAGGCTCTGTTCATTTTCCCTTATTCTTCTGGTACACTCAGTTGACCTGATTTCAAGTTCACTGATTCTTCTACTTTTTATTTCAATTATTATAACTTTTGTCTTAGTCTGTTTGGACTTCCATAACAAAACCTACAAATTGAGTGAATTATAAACACCAGAAATTTATTTTTCATAGTTCTAGTGACTGAAAATCCAAGATTAGATTGCTATCCTGATCAAGCTGGAGTGTGTCTCCTTACAGGATACAGACTGTTGACTTCTCACTGTGTCTGCACTGAGAAAGAGAGGAGGGGGCTCTTGGGTTCTCTTTTAAAAGGGTATTAATCTTCATGAGAACTCTGCCTTCATGACCTAACCAGCCCCCAAAGACCTCATCTCTGAATACCAATACAATACTAGAGATTAAGTTTGAATTTGGATGGATATACATATTCAGTCTATAGCAACTTTCCAAATCTTTCATTTCTACTTGATTCTTCTTTTATAATTTGTAACTCTTCCAATATTCTAGTAGTTGGTGAGCCATCATTCTTCTCATATTTAATTCTTTAGCTATGGTTTCCTTTAGATCTTTGAGCATGTATTTATGATAAACAATTTGTAATCTTTGTACAGTACAAAATACAGTATCGGGGCTTCCTCAGGGGCAGTTTCTATTGACTGGGGTTTCTGCCTGTGTATGAGCTATACTTTCATGTTTCTTTGCATGTCTTATAGTTTTTTGAAAGATAGTTATTTTAAATAATGTAATGTGTTAACTCTGAAAATCAGATTCTGCTCCTTTCCCAGGATTTGTTGTAGTTCCTCTTTGTTGTTGTTTTTCTTGCTGCTACATTTTTAAGTGACTTTCCTTGACTAGTTCTGTAGAGTTTGCATTCTCTGTCCTATATAGCCATGGGAGTCTGTGCTGGGTTAGCTTAATAGTCAGCTATCAACTAGACAGAGGTTTCCTTATGTGCCTTAAACCACTGAGTCTGTCAGTCTTCATCTAAGGTTCTGTGTGTGTTGGAGCACACCTTCAACACTCCACAGCCTTGCCTTTGCCTTCACATCCTGTTTGTGCAGAGCCATAAGGTCAGCCAAAGGTGAATGCTCAGGGTCCTCCAGTCTTTTCCTGAATATGTGAACACACTGTGCATGCATATGTAGCCTTCTAGAATTGTAGAAACATGGGAAAACTTTTTGAAACTTTCTATAGGCACTTAATTAGCCAGTTTTTCATCTTGTTTTGTTAGCCCCACCTTGAAATGACACCTCAGATAATAGAATGCTAAATAATTTCCTCTTGTTTGTTGTTGGTGTAGCCCTGTGAGAAGTGCTGTTTGCACACATCAAGCTTTGAGTCAAGTCAAGCAAGCATAAGGCCTGAGAATAAAGTGAATCAGTGAGCTGTCCAAAATGTCAACTAATGAGTTCTCTGGGGATGGACACTTTGGGTAGCTCCAAACCTGCTCTGTACCCTGTAGTGGCTTGTAGGCTGCTATTTTCAAACTTACCAGGGTTTCATGGTTGGTTGTTTACAAGGCTTCCTATAGCTGTGAGATGGGAATTTGGAATGTCACAAATCTTGCTCCTCTTACTGAGATTCAGCCATTTTCCCTCTTTTGTTTGTTTGGTTGGTTGGTTTTGGTTTTGGTTTTTGAGACAAAGTCTCTCTATGTAGCCCAGCTGGCCTCAAACCCACAATCCTCCTGCCTCAGCTTCCTGAGTACTAGGATTGCAGGTGTGCACCACTACGCCCAAGTTAGCCATTTTTCTTGAGTAAACACTTCTTGGATTGTTGCAAGCCTTTAGCTAATTTCCAGAGTTCCAAAACAGTTGTTTTTGACTGTTCTCATTGCTTATATGGAGGAACAGCTTTTTGGAGGTGGAGAGAAAATATTTTTATTAACTCTCATAAATTTGTTGTTGGGACAGATTTCTCTGTAACAAAAGATAGATTAACAAGAGAAAAACAAGCAAAGTTTGTTTTTGATGTGTGGTACAAATCATGAGAAAAGCTACTCCAGACAATAACTGAGGAGTCTGTCTTAAATAGTACTTCAACAATGATTAATAACTTTTAGAGGAATGACAAGACAAAGGAAAAGCAGTCCCAGGACCTCTTCAGAGGTGGGAAAACTTTGGGAAGATAAATTTATGGGAAGAAAGTCTGCTTGCAGATTCCTCTCTCTGGTGCTGATAAGAAAGCACTGTGAAGAATTTACATCCAGTTTTTAGGCAGGAAAAGGGAAGAGGAAGGTACCAAGCTTCTCTTGCTTTTAGCCCAACGACTCTTCATATTTTGGGAAGAAATATTTTGGTTTTCTTCAGAGGTCTTTATTCCACTATTGTAAAGTTCCTCTCACCTCTAATTTGTTTGTTTTGTTTCATCTTAGCTCCTGGCCTCTCTGAATTCCATCTCACAACGAACAAGTGTAAGCCCAGAAACTCAGTGCATAAAAGTTACTGGGCGTCCTGAGCAGGGAGGGGCTGACCAGTCCTCCAGACGGATGCTACTAGAGGCATTCTGTGAGTTTCTCAGAGGCCCTGGGAGAATCTGCCCACACCGTCTTATGTGAAATCCTCCATAGTGTGCCCTAATGTAGCCTTTCCTCCCTACTTACCTCTCTTTTCCTGCTCCTTCACTCCTGCTTCATAGGACCACAGCCCGGATAAATAAACTACTTGCACAGGAATCCTTGTCCAGACTCTGCTTCAGGGAGGACCCACACTGAAGAGTTATGAACTCTGGTGACTCTAATAGCTGTGGCATTCAGGACTTAATTGTGGTGCTTCATGTCACCATATTTGCTAGTTTTTAATCAACTCTGAATATACTCAATGAGAGCTTGTGGCACCCATGCATATCCAAGCACAAAAAGAGGTGGGTGGGGGAGAGGAGGAGTGTTAAGAAGTATTCAAAAACCCTGTGAAAAAAACAAACAAACCTTGCCAGCATCTGGAATTGGGAATTAAAAACAGGTATTTCCTTATGTCAGAATACCTGTGCTCCCTGAACCAGGTTTTCTAACCAGAAAAGCAGTCTGCCTTGGCATTAAATTTCTTTCTTTAATCAACTAGGATGAGGCAAGTAAGTTCTTTCTTGGTTGAGCCACAGGCAGTCACCATTAGCCATAATGACAATTAAAATTCTGATGGCAAAGGAATCAATAGTGACCATTAGGCACTTTGAGAGCGTTTCCTCATAGAGCCCTCACCACAACCACTTCAAAGTTAGATTACTCCAGTAAATGAGTGAATTCCCACCTGATGGGAATGTGCGTCTGAGGTGACTTATTTCATCAGATGCCAGAAGGCCATGGTGTTTGTCTAAATTGAATTTAGATTTGCATAAAGTACATGTGTATCCTAGAATTCCACATGTAACTATCTAACATCTCATTTGTGGCATCCTTACAGCTGGAGAATAGTGTTGCTATTCCAAGTGGCCAGGAGATGCATTAACCACTGGGATACATGGTTACCGTTACAGGCGCTCATAAAAAAACTCACACTTAGCAGTTTCTACCAAGAAGCCTAGCAACAGATTCTGGAACAATCTGAGGAGTCCATGTGAACACTGCACTTGCAGGTATGGGCTGACTTGCCTGTGAGGAAGGAACCTTTTAGCTACTACTGTGTGAACTCTCCCTGTCTCATGGAAGAGCTGACGAAAATATAGGTTAGATCACCCTGATTTGGGGACCAAAAGGCATCTTTCAACTAAGGACTTAACAAAAATTAATTTAAAATTATGGAGAAATACTACATTTACTTTGTGGGATAAGACAGAGCTTTCTGTGCTTTTAATTGTGATTGGCATCTAGCACTGGTGCCAATTCCTCATCACTAGAGTAATTGTGAAACTCTTTGCCAAGAGTGACCAGCACTGAACTGGACACCTAACAATGGCAGGTTCCATATTCTAAGGACCTATCAGGTGCCTGGAACTTCCCCTTCATGATCCTTATCTTCAGATGTGTGCTGTGAATAAGGAAAGTAGCACATCGTATTGTTCCCATTTCACACATGATGAAACAGCCCTTCAGAGATGTTAATTTGCCCGAATTTGTTTGTGATATTTGAGTGAATGAGCATTTATATGAATGAATGAGCAAACAAATGAATGAATGAAATTGGTTAACTAAATGAAAAAGTAAGTTGGACCCTTGCAGACTTAGTCTGGTAATTACTGGTTCTGCTTTTGTCATATTAGTAATGCAGCGTTCTTTTTTTGTCATCTCTTTATTACCTCGTGCCAGGCTGATATTTTCCTGATGGTAGATCCACAACACAAATTCAGCATAGTCTCCTATTTTTCTGTCTGCAATGTCGTATAATTCTGTTCTTTTTTTTAAATACAGGGATCTTTGACCCACTTAAAAG
Organism: Castor canadensis; assembly: GCF_047511655.1. Classification (NCBI taxonomy): domain Eukaryota; kingdom Metazoa; phylum Chordata; class Mammalia; order Rodentia; family Castoridae; genus Castor; species Castor canadensis. The sequence goes on along the minus strand of NC_133389.1, from coordinate 153,549,272 downwards.
ACATTATGTGTATTTCTGTTCTTAATATTCCACTACTTTTAATGCTTTAAAACTTTAAATAAATTTTACCGTTTATTGGTTTCTTTTTCATTATAAAAGTAGTGTAAACTCATTACAGAAAGTTTGACAAAACAGAAAATAATAGAACTATTTATAAATACACATAATACCACTTTTAAAGAACAACCATTGTGAAGTATTCTGGTTTCTTTCCTGTCTTCTTTCTGTGCATAGGTCCTGGGAGGGTATTTTATATGTATCATCCTTAGGTCCTCTTACCCTTTAGACTTGAAAAAGGATTAGCAATAGCCTTTTTTCTTTTTTTGGAAAGGGTTCTTGCTATGTTGCCCAGACTGGCTTCAACCTTGATACCTTCCTGCCTCAGCCTCCTGAGGAACTGAGGTTATGGGCACCCTTAGGGCCTTTGGTGACAGCACCAAAACAAAAAGATATTTATTGCATGATCATTTGGGAAACAATCTATGTGTCCAGCAATTAGAAAATTGTAGGGCTGGGGGAGTGGCTCAAGTTGTAGAGTGCTTGCTTAGCAAGCATAAAGCCCAGACTTCAAACCCCAGTGCGGCCAAAAAATAAATACAATAATAATAAGAAGAAAATAGTTAAGTACATCTACCTGAAAACATTGAATGCAAAATATTTTCAAAGCTTTGATTTATTTCCTTAGGATGTGGAGATAAGCATTTAAAATACTTCACCCTAAAATTCCCAAACTCTTCCCTCTATTGCCTCTGACTATTAAATGCTATCTGAAGTTTAACAAGTTTGGGTGAAAGTCGGCCACTTGTTTCCTTATTCATTGTTTTCTGTTTAACTGTTTTATGTTCACAACTGCTTGAGCATGCTGCTTTGAGCATGTGAGGAAAGATAACGCACATTGCTGAAGACTTCCAATTCCAAGGCCTTCCAAAGAATCACATTGCCAGTTTTCCCTACCTCGCCACTTCTACCCTGAGGTAACCAATGCTGTCAATCCAGTACACAACCTTCCACCTTTTTCCTTTTAACTAACCCATAATATCAGGGTAAAGATTCATAAAGATGTATGTTGGATATTTTAATGGATGAAATGACATGGTGCTATGGATTTGCTTATAAGAATGTGTATATACATACACACACACATTTACACATTCTTTTACCTTAGTAGGATTGTATTTTACATGTTGAACCTTTTTAAATGGGCTTTGCTTTTAGCTTGCTTCTATCTCCCAACTCCATTCCCACTCCACTCACCCTAACCTACCCCCCAGCCTTATGCCTCATGTGAACAACTAATGTGTGCCCTGTCGTACTGCTCATATATAGGTGGCCACACACAAGCAGATCTGTGTCTGGTTGTAAGTTCATAAATCATCAGGGAGAGATTGGAATGTATAGTATCAATTTCTTTCCAAAAACAGGGTCTTTGTTAACCAGCTTTTCATCACTGTGAGAAAATACCTGAGAGACACAAAGGAGGAAAAATTTGTTTTGACTTACGGTTCAGAGGTTTTGGTCCAGAAGTCACTTGATCCTGTCGTTTCTGTGCACACGATGAGGTAGAGCATCATGGTGGAAGGGCATGCAGAGGAAAGCTGCTCACTTAATGGCAGAAAGAGAGACAGAGAGACAGAGAGAGATCACACCCCCAAGGACCAATCTTCAATTAGGTCCCACCTCCTAAGTTTTGTCCATCAGATTATTATCAATGTATTACTCCATTGATAGGGTCAGAGTCCCAATAACCAACAAACGGCCCCAAAGCCCCTCCCTTGAATATTGCTGAGTTGAAGACCAAGTCTTTAACACATGAGTTTTTGGGGACCATTTCAGTTCCAAACCATTTCAGGACCCTAGTACCCACATTTCTGAATCTTATTTTTTTTTCCCTTTGGCAATACTTTATTGGCAATCTCTGCAAGTCAATTGTTTTCATTCTTTTTCATGACTGTGATATTTCATGATGTGAATATACTTTATTTTTATTTTTTTTTGTTTTATTATTCATATGTGCATACAACGCTTGGGTCATTTCTCCCCCCTGCCCCCACCCCCTCCCTTACTACCCACTCCACCCCCTCCCTCTCCCCCCCACCCCCTCAATACCCGGCGGAAACTATTTTGCCCTTATTTCTAATTTTGTTGAAGAGAGAGTATAAGCAATAATAGGAAGGAACAAGGGTTTTTGCTGGTTGAGATAAGGATAGCTATACAGGGAGTTGACTCACATTAATTTCCTGTGCGTGTGTGTTACCTTCTAAGTTAATTCTTTTTTATCTAACCTTTTCTCTAGTTCCTGGTCCCCTTTTCCTTGTGGCCTCAGTTGCTTTTAAGGTATCTGCTTTAGTTTCTCTGCGTTAAGGGCAACAAATGCTAGCTAGTTTTTTAGGTGTCTTACCTATCCTCATCCCTCCCTTGTGTACGCTCGCTTTTATCATGTGCTCAAAGTCCAATCCCCTTGTTGTGTTTGCCCTTGATCTAATGTCCACATATGAGGGAGAACATACGATTTTTGGTCTTTTGGGCCAGGCTAATCTCACTCAGAATGATGTTCTCCAATTCCATCCACCAGCAGATGATAACATTTCGTTCTTCTTCATGGCTGTATAAAATTCAATTGTGTATAGATACCACATTTTCTTCTTGGAAACAGCCAAGATGCCCCATTCGTCAGTAGTGAGACATCTTGGCTGTTTCCATAACTTGGCTATTGTGAATAGTGCTGCAGTAAACATGGGTGTGCAGGTGTCTCTGGAATAACCTATGTCACAGTCTTTTGGGTATATCCCCAAGAGTGGTATTGCTGAACCAAATGGTAGATCAATGTTTAACTTAGGTAGCCTCCAAATTTTTTTCCAGAGTGGTTGTACTAGTTTACATTCCCCCCAACAGTGTAAGAGGGTTCCTTTTTCCCCGCATCCTCGCCAACACCTGTTGTTGGTGGTGTTGCTAATGATGGCTGTGAATATACTTTAAATTGTTTTATCCATCTCCTCATATCTAGACATTTACTTTGTTTCCAGGTTTTTTTTTGTCACCACACCAATGCTATACTGAGCATCTTATTCTCATAATTCTTACTAACTGCTGCTTTTATTTCTATGAGATAGGATCTCTGAAATGGGATGTCTAGGCCAAAGGGCAAGAGAATTTTTGGTTTTAAAAGACGTAAACACATTGCTTTCTTCAAAAACTGTGTAACTTGCAGCATCAATGTACAAGAATTTGCCTTTTCCGACGTCTCCTTCAGCAGTGGGAGTTTTCATACCAACCACACTAACTATCCTAGTTAGTTCCTAAGAGAGATTTCCTATTTATACTTTAATCTGAATTTTCTGCTAGGTAGTTTGAGCATCATTTCACATTCTACTGACAATTTCAAGTTACTCTTTTGGAACTGTTTATTCATATTATATGCTCATTTTTTGAATTGTAGATAGCAGCCTTTTGAATTGCAAATATTTTTCTAACTATCATTTGTATTTTGGGTTTGTTTATATTATCTTTTGCCTTTTATAGAGGGTTTTAAAACTTTTTTAATGTCAAGCATTATAAACAATTATAAAAAATTGTAACAATGTCTTTTATAGCTCCTCTGTTGCCTGTCTAGTTAAGAATGTCTCCCTATCTCCCAACTTATATTAGGTTAGTGTCCTGGATTTTTTTCTAATATTTTTCTGATTTTTAATTTTTATATTTACACCTGTAATTTATAGGCAACTTATTTTTGTACATAATGGGAGATGGAGATTTAACCTTACTTTCTTCCAGAGAAATAATCAGTGATCTCGATCCTGTTTACTGAATAAAAATTTTTCCCACTGAATTAATGTCATTTGTATAATATTCATGTCATATGTGCTATATTCTGTTTCATTGATCTATTTTTCTATTCCTATATCAAAACCATACTAAATTTATTTCTGGAATTATAACATGTTCTAATATCTGGAAATAAGACCATTGCGTAGTGATTAAGCATACTGGTTTTATTTTTTTTATTTTTTTTTTCATTTTTCTTTTATTATTCATATGTGCATACAAGGCTTGGTTCATTTCTCCCCCCTGCCCCCACCCCCTCCCTTACCACCCACTCTGCCCCCTCCCTCTCCCCCCCCCTCAATACCCAGCAGAAACTATTTTGCCCTTACTTCTAATTTTGTTGTAGAGAGAGTATAAGCAATAATAGGAAGGAACAAGGGTTTTTGCTGGTTGAGATAAGGATAGCTATACAGGGCATTGACTCACATTGATTTCCTGTGCGTGTGAGTTACCTTCTAAGTTAATTCTTTTTGATCTAATCTTTTCTCTAGTTCCTGGTCCCCTTTTCCTTTTGGCCTCAGTTGCTTTTAAGGTATCTGCTTTAGTTTCTCTGCGTTAAGGGCAACAAATGCTAGCTAGTTTTTTAGGTGTCTTACCTATCCTCACCCCTCCCTGTGTGCTCTCGCTTTTATCATGTGCTCAAAGTCCAATACCATTGTTGTGTTTGCCCTTGATGTAATGTCCACATATGAGGGAGAACATACGATTTTTGGTCTTTTGGGCCAGGCTAACCTCACTCAGAATGATGTTCTCCAATTCCATCCATTTACCAGCGAATGATAACATTTCGTTCTTCTTCATGGCTGCATAGAATTCCATTGTGTATAGATACCACATTTTCTTAATCCATTTGTCAGTGGTGGGGCATCTTGGCTGTTTCCATAACTTGGCTATTGTGAATAGTGCCGCAATAAACATGGATGTGCAAGTGCCTCTGGAGTAACAGTCTTTTGGGTATATCCCCAAGAGTGGTATTGCTGGATCAAATGGTAGATCGATGTCTACCTTTTTAAGTAGCCTCCAAATTTTTTTCCAGAGTGGTTGTACTAGTCTACATTCCCACCAACAGTGTAAGAGGGTTCCTTTTTCCCTGCATCCTCGCCAACACCTGTTGTTGGTGGTGTTGCTGATGATGGCTATTCTAACAGGGGTGAGGTGGAATCTTAGCGTGGTTTTAATTTGCATTTCCTTTATTGGTAGAGATGGTGAGCATTTTTTCATGTGTTTTCTGGCCATTTGAATTTCTTCTTTTGAGAAAGTTCTGTTTAGTTCACTAAGCATACTGGTTTTATAGTCAGACAACCTGGGTTCAAATCTCACCTCTACCATTTAGTAGCATTTCAAATATTTAGTCTTCCAATCTGTGAAACAGAAAAATAAAACCCACTTTAAAAATTATATGGTGATTAAGGTAATACATGCAAAATACTTAGAACACAGCCCAATTAGCAGCCGTTACTGCTTTCCATAATTTTCTGAACTATTTTCAGTAATTCATTTTTCCATGTGAATTTTAAGATGGTTCATACAATTCAAAAATACTTATGGAATTGCATTATTTTTACACATTATTTGGGGGCTAGTTGACTGTACACTAAAAATATTTTGTCTTTCCATTTATTCAGATCTTGCTTTGTGTGGGTCAGTAAGGTTTTGTAACTGTTTTCTGAATTTCTGTGTCTCTGTTATTATTATTATATTTGTTCCTAGGAATTTTATGGATTTTTAAATTGTGTGATAAGTAGAATATTTCTTCTCATCCATTTTAAGTACCTACTAAAATATACAGAAAAGCATTTTTCTTCTTTTCAATACTGTTCATTTTTAGTTTTCTTATCTTATTCTATTTGCTTACACTCAAAGATAATATTAAGTGAGGATAATGATTGCTGGCATTCCTGTGTGTTTCTTATTTTAATTGAAAAGGTTGGCATATTGCAACTTGTAATTATGTTCTGTTAGTTTTTAGAGAGAAGATCTTATCACATTTAAATAATCTCATTTTATTCCTATTGTGCTTACAGTTTTTTATTAGAAATGATTGTTCAGTGTTACCAAATGTCTTTTCAGGATCTATTGATATGCTCACATGTTTTTTACTTTTGCATTTATTAATCACATAAGTAGTGTTGAGAGAGTCTTGTTTTTAAACCATTCTTGCAAACAATAACATCTGTATGGGAATGGTGACACATTGCTTGTTCTGAGGGCTATTTTATTAGACTGTTCCATCTGTATTCATTAGTAAGTTTAGTCTACAGATTTTTATTTTTGTTTTGTACTGTTTTAGTATTTATATCAATTTGACATCATAAGAATTATTCTATAATTTTCCATGGCAAAAATAATTATTCTATCATTTTCTATGGTCTGTAATTATTATATATGTTGAAAGTATTTGCTACTTAAAGGTTAACTAGAATTTAGCTATAAATACATGAAATCCTAAAACTTTTTCTTAAATGATAGGTCTATAGTCACCAGGCCTGTATGTCCTATGACAACATTTCCTAATTTTACTGATGATTGGTAGTGACTGGGGCTCTTGATAAACAGAGATTTTACTAAGCTCAGACCCTGAAGGTTCTGATTCATTGGATCTGGGAGAGGGTCAGCCACAGGAATTTATAGTTTTAGGAAGTACAGATGATTCTTACAACTCCATAGTAATTAATCAAGTTTTCCAATTAATTTTGATAGTCATATTTTGCTAGAAAATTATTCATTTCAGATGTTTTTAGATTTGTTGCTATTGAATTTTATGTTATTATACAATTCTTTTAATCTCTTACATTTCTGTGGTCATGTTTCCCTTTTCATTCCAAAAATTATGTACTTTTGAACTGTCTCTTTTTTCCTTAATCAAATCCTAAAAACCAACTTCTAAAAAAGATCCAATTTTCAGATTTATTCAGCCTTTTTCCCACTTTAAAATTTCTATTTCATAGTTTCAGTTACTTTCTATATTAATTGTCTCTTGGGTTATACACACTTAAGTACTGTCTCATCCACTTTGACTTAACACAGTATGGTTAAATAGACAGGGTGATTGTGATTTAACTATACATTTCAGGATTCTTTTTCCACCACTGTTTTCCCCTCAAAATATCTTCCCCTTATCTTGTGGTATTTGAATCTGTTTGTTGTTTCTTAAAATCTTCCCCCAAGTAAATTCCACAGATTTTGTTAAGGTCTGTTCTGATTATTTTATTTATACTTCCTCTCTATAGCTGCTGGCCCCTGAGGTTGGTAGTGTTATTTTTCTTTGTCTGTTCTTGAAAGTATTCTAGTAGTAGAAGTCTTGAGAGTGATGGAAGCAAACCAGTCTCTGACCCTTGGCCCATTACATTAATGAAACAGTTTCCAATTCCCTGCTGAGTAACCGGGAGGCTACCACTCTTACCCATGGATCTTTCATGCTGTCTTAACCTCAGCCCATGGAAAGGAACCCAGCATTCTCCATCAGCTTCTTAGGGGTCAAAAAAGCCAGGTACTTTCACGCTAACCAATGTTAAGCTTTTCCAAGTGCTCAGGGGTATCTTTGGGCCAAGCCTTCTCCAGGTTACAAATCTTCCTCCAGCCTTCATCTGGGTTTTATCTGAATTTAAGATGGCAGTGGGAAGGGAAACTCAACAACAGGTCTCTGGCGTGTGCCCTCCAAGTCTTGTCTGCCTCCCGGCAGACAACCTCCTGGAAAGGTTTTATTTAGGCTGCAGTTATTAGTGATTAAAGGGAAGGGAAAGTAAGATTTGTTGAGCCATCATCTTCCCATCATGCCCTGTTCAAGTTTTATATCTACCTTGATATGTAAGTACTACAAAGATTTAAGTTGTCATTCACTGATTTGTGTGCTCCTCCTTCAAGCAGCTCCCTCTTCTTCCCCAATAAGCCCCATAGCACTGCACCACCAACTCCACCTCCTTGAAGAGTGTCCTGCCTCATTAATGTACCAGTAAATTCAACTCTAGGGGACCTGGTCCAGAAAACACCATAAACATTTATCTGCTTCCATTTGAAAACCTGTTCTCCAGGGGATAATTGTTCACTGTCTGTATATTAAAGGGAAAGTCAAAAGAATGGAATAATTTGCCTCAGCCCTAACAGATAAGGTAGAGGATGTAGATTTGGCCAATTAAATGTTTTCATCCTGGACTTTGACACTTGTAGTGGACACACAAAGATCTAGGGGCAGCAGAAATACTGGGATTTTTGGTGCCAGCTCCAGTATGATGAGTCTAGTAATCATGGCACTAAGTGGTGGTGAAAGCCTGACCAAACCTGTCTTGTTTCCTGTCTATTTTCCATCGTTAAGTCTTCAGATCTCCCACTGATTCTGTGAATTGCTTGGCAATTCCTTGTATTTAAGTTATCTGGTATTGATTTGTAATGATTACAACAAAAAATCCTAATGGATCCAAAACACCAGAAAACTTCTCCGAGACCAGGAACTGATTAGAGCCCTATGCCTCAAACCACATAAGCTTAGTTTGCCAAAGCTAAGGTGGCAATGCTAGTGGCTTTAGCTGTAACCAGTTCTAAGCAACATCATCCCTTCAAACCCTACCTCTGCTCCCAGAGCTCCTGTCTTCCAGTGAGCACAACTCCTGAAAAACAGCCAGACTAGGCCATAAGACTAAGAAAATCCAACATTGCAAATTACTCTTTTTTGGCTCGTATTTTTACTTTCAGATGAGAGTCATATGATTTTGTAACAACATCCTCTGGGATATCATTGGTTTTAGTGCAAGAGTACGCAAAATATTAAGATCATAAAAAATCAGGCTGAAACTGAGTAAAGCAATCTAGTACATGTTATTAGAGGTAACTTTATTAGTAAAATTTTTATTTAATTCACACAATTTCCTTTGGATTCACCCACTTTTATTAAAGTTGAATTCATTTACTTCTAAATCACTTCTTTTTTTCCCCTACACACATACACTAAGAAAATAGTAAATACCCAGCAGACATTTGAGCACTAAAACTCTTGAAAAGTGAGAATCAATTTCTTAATTTCTTATATGAAGTTTTTCATCCTACATTACCTCCCAATACAAATCAAAAGAGGTAGTTTTACTAAAAATTGTTAATTTAAATAGCGCATACAAATTGTATTGGATGTTTTAATTAATTATATGACTATAAGAGACACGGATTGTAAAACCCTCAATTTTCTACGGATGTTTGACCTTTACTTTCTAATAAATAAATTAATAAACAGAGAAAATTTGACCAAGCTTTATTTTTGTCAACCTCATGAGGCTGCTTTTAAGCTTCCTGGCCCATGTAAATGAAATCTCTGGCTCAGATTCAGTTTTCTGGAGAAGTGGACATGATTTTGCTAATGTGTACATCACTCTTGTTAAGTCACTCTGTATGTATTTGGACACATTAATTATTTGATAGTTTAACTGTTACATTCTATACTTCTAGAGAAAAGCGTCCCAAAGCATTTACAAGTCTCATTGGTAACCTTTGGAGTATTTTACGTTTTCATCTTTGCCACTTTCATTCTTTGGTTTTAGAACCAGATTGTGACCTGTGTTTCTATAAGGTTCAGTTGTTTCCTCTGATCCTGGTGTTATATCAAGTCTATGGCCATACCACCCTGAACACGCCCGACCTCGTCTGGTGTTGTATCAAGTGCTTGATGAAAATTATCTCATATGAGTCTCATAAGTCTATTAGGTAGATATTATTTTTAATCTTCCTTTCACAAACAGTAAACTGAAACTAATAATTAGGCAACTTACCCAAGATCACACTGTAAGATAGTTCAGCTGAGACTGGAATCTTGGTCTAATTTTATCTGCACTTTGGATCACTATGCACATTGTCATTTTTGGCTGAACTACATACATATCATTCACACCAGAGAGGACAGAAAGTAATCATTCTTCTTTACTTAATTACTTGGCTTTATTGTCATAATCTTGGAAAATCCTCAATTCATCATTGGCCCTATTTCTAATTATTGTTCCAAAGTAAAGCTAAAAATCAACTACACTTAATAAAAAATATTTGATAGATGACCACTCCTTCTCTTATACATTTATACTGGAAGATTCTCTCTGAGAAAGTTGAAATCATGAGAGAGAAAGAAGAGGGGGAAAAAAAGAAAGATTCTATGGAAATGTCATTGAACTTTAAAAGTTTTGAAAACTAAAATCATCATGTCCATGATCTTAAGGTGGTAACTATTTAGATTTAAATTATTTATAATTATATAAAATTAAAGTTTTATTTTCTCAGTTGTACTATCCATAATTCATGTTCTCAACAACTGCAGTAACTAGTGGCTACAATATTGAGTAGCACAGATTCAGAACTTTTCCATCAATGGGGGAAATTCTGCTGGACAGCTCTGGGTCTCAAGCATGTAACTTTGGAACCTTGACAATTATCTCAAAAAACTGAGATTTTATATTGTGTTTCTATAATTAGAGCCATCATTTGTTAAAATTATAAGTATATAAAAGGTGTCCAATTTTAAGATAATCTAGAGAGTTTTATTCTGATTGAGTTGTTTTAACCAATGAGATAACAGTGTACAGATTAGCCAACACAAAGTTAGTTTATTTATAAGGGTCAGGTTTGGCAGCATGCAAGTAGTTTCAAAACAAGAGCGACTTAATACAGCTGCTTATTCCTTCTCATAAAAATAAAATCAAGAGATAAGTGGTCTTGTGCAAGTATGACCCCCTGAAGTCAGAAACTCTGATGCTGTTGTCTTTGCTCTGTGTCACTAGAGCAAAGAATTCTGTCCTTACCTACATTTTCCAAGATACTTTGCCATTCTATCCACATTCTAGATCTCAGACAACGAGAAGGGAATAAATAGGACATATTTCCTTTTGGGAATATTTTCAGAAGTTTAAAAATTATTTCTACTCATGTCCTATTGGCCATAGTGTAGTAGCATGGTTATTTCTCACTGCCTATATTCTAGCAGCTCTGTACCAGCTAAAAATTATGTCACCCTGGAAGAAAAGGGTAAATAAATATGATACCACAGAAGTCTCACCATGGTTGATGAATAAAATCAACTCTCCTCTTTTCTACAAATGTAATTTTTATAGTAAACAATGAAAGGCTCAAGATTATAAGTAAACAGCCTTTATTAAAACTTAAAATTTCATTATTTTAGTAAAAGTCTACTCTTTATATCAAAGAGCAATAGACACAAGCTCAACATAATAAGAAGAGAAAGAATAGAGATATTAACCCAAATTTTATGGTACCTAATATACAAATATGTTCCAAGTTACTTTCTTATCTTTCAAAACAAGCTTCTAAGAAGCCAGCTCAGTTTTTTTCTTTTACTTTCTTTTTCTTTTCTTTTTTAATTCCCCAAACATACATAGAAACAATAAGGTTCTTATTACTAAATAATTCCAATTTCTGATTTCAGCTTCATTTTAATCAAGGCTGAATCAATGAATTTGAGACTTATGATTTTTATAGTTCTACAGACATACTTCATGTTCAAGAGTCAACCCCAAATCTTTTCTAAGGACACTTAGAAGCTCTCCTTGCTGACTTGTATTCTTGTGTAGAATATGATTAGAGAAGGGGATGACTCTGTATTTAGATATAGAGTTTCAGTGGGCTTTCAGGTCCCCACAGCATGAAAAACAATGGTCACATAAAATATCTTCACTTATCTAAGTGTATAACCTACAATTCACTGTTATTCAAGAAGTAATATTTGTGAAGGACTTCTTCATTAATTGAAGAACTAAAGATTTACCCTCAAATAAAATCAAACCATCAGGAACCTGTATACTATGTTGTGACTCAGAGAATTAATTTTACTGATCTAAGCATCAGCATTGTGATTTGGTCAGATATTAGATGTATTGTAATGAATAGCCCTATGAAACTTGTTATTGTACTAACATAAAGATTGTATCAGGAGTATGTCGCTGATTTGCCTTCTGATTCATAAAAAAATATTATTGCCCTTTCCTAAAGAAAAGCAGATAGAATCCAGAGTGGGTTGGCTCCAGCTGCCCCTACACTTAGGCCAAAGGGCAATTGTTAGGAAAAATGAATTGTAACACTCCCTATAGAACAGATGTTTGGAAATCACAACATTTGGCCCTAACCTAAAATTCAAAATATGTCTCCCAAACTTTTACCTCTGTGCAAAAAACACTAATTGTGTTGTGAGGACAGAAGAAAGGGCCCAAATGAAACACACACACACACACACACACACACACACACACCAGTGAAAGAAAAGAAAAAGAAAAGCAGCTCAATCTTACCAGAAGCTTCCTTGCCTTGGCCACCATGGGACACCCAACCAGGCAGCCTAAGGGAAATACAGCTTTTGACCAACAGTTATCAGACTGAAGAAGTTTTCCCCAACCCTAGTAGCCAGCTTGGGATAAAAACAGGAGCTGAATGCTTTTTGCTTTTTGGCAACTGTTAAACCTGCAAACTGGTGGTCAACCTGTATAATGATGACAAGAGAATCTGTACCCAGAACGAAATAAGAAAGGAGATAAGGGATGGTAATAACAATAACAGAACCTATTTCCCAGGAGTATATATTACATATATATGTAGCATTTACCTAACACATATAAAGCCTTGTATGGGTGATTAATATTATTAATTACAAGATTCATGTCTGCCTTTAGTATCAGCCAAAATGAATAGGCCCTGATATAGCATTTAAATGGTCAAGACACCCAGTGTAGAAGACACAAGGAAATAAGAAGAGGGGAAAGTGGGGAAAGGAAGGGAAAGGAAAGAAAGGGAAAAGGGAATAGATAGAGGAAGGAAATAAGGATATATAATCTGGAACCTAAGTGTAAGATTAAAAAATTATCTTTTAAGGTCTAGCATTTGTCTTGTTACAAATTAGTCTAAATTTTTACCACATACTCTAATAAATTCAGTCAAAAATGATGTTTTAAATAAAAACTTGCCAGTCAGAGGGCAGAAAACTCCCAAAGAAATTAGAGAATTATATTAAGGGGTGAACCGATCCATCAATACAGATACAATATATATGTTTCTTAGGACAACAAAAAGACCAAAAAAATTTTAATATTATTGAATTCTTAGACTTCTTATCACTATCCCTTAAAGTTAAAGATACTATCATGTGGGAAAAATGATAAGGAAGTCAGAGCACATGATGTTCTTTAAAAAAAATTCATCCCATTTCTGATAATAGTGGGTCAGTTTTTTTGTTTTTGTTTTGGTCAATCCTTTAACTGAAATTAAATCAAGGTATATCTTTACCATTTTTATGGACTTTGCCAATGGTCTCCTTTCTGGTATAAGGTCATGAGTATGAATACACTGCAGCTCCCATTTTCAAAGAGCTTATAAGGAACATACAATGGCAACTATCAGACATAAATTGAGAGGTGACAGAACAATCAAAGCAGGGTGAGTGTCACCAGTAAAGGTTTTCCTTAAAAAAGAATTGAATTTTGAGCTGTGCTTGGAGGATGAGAACTGCCAGAGTGGTGCAGGGAAGGAATTCCAGGTAGAAAGTCTAAGCAGCTTTTCAGAAGCAGAAATTTACATCCTGCTTATGGGCAGCAAATGAATTGCCATCCTTAGAGCACAAATGCACGATTGAAGAGCATAAGGAAAGGACCATAGCTGATCCTCACTGTACCTACCGAAAGACATTTAATAGGAATTAATGAATTAGTTCTAGTTGATTCATTGAGTCACAGTGACTCCAATGAAATGTATTCTATCAAGGATTTTCTCTAATCAGAAATGAAGCTAAAGAGACATGGAGGGTGTGATAAATAGGTGAATCATCACATGGAAGGAAATTATTGTTAGTCTTCAATTCTGAGAAACTGGGGAAGTGAAACTAAACCAAAACATCTGAACCAATTCTTCCTGGTACTCTTGTTTATGTTGGTCTGCCAAGCAAAGGACAAGAGATACACAGAGAAATTCCCCCAAGATTCTGAATCAAAATGATATGAGAGATTTCAGTTCAGACAACCTTCTCCTTTTCCACCTTTTCAATTCCTTGGCATGCTTACACAATTTGTAAGTCTCTCCCTTTCATAAGCTGCCAGGTAGAAGGGAGGAAGAAATACATCCATGACTTTAGTTGGTTTATGAAGAAGCTCTTCTTTTTCTTTATCAAAGCTAAGGAGTCTTTCTTGAGCAGTTAATTCATGGCCATAAGACATCCAGCAATTATTTGCCACTATATTTAGATTAAACATAGAAATATACATGTTTGTCATCTGTCTTAGTTACTCTGCATGAAACTGGATTTTCGAATGAAGTTTCACCATGATAAGTCATAAATAAATGGCAATAATTTCTTTGATTTTAGAAACCCATAGTGATGTTTACTTTCCTAAAAGGAAATCACAAATCCTAAGAATATTAGTTTGAATATTCAGACTATAGTGTTTAAAATCTCACGGTATGATAAGCTTAAAATTCCATAGTCTCCAGAAAGCTTTTTTCCAGATCTTCCCTTTTAACATAAATGTGGGACCTGTTGTAATATAAAATGGAAATGACCCAGAGAAATCATCCTCTGAGTGTATCCAAATAGCTAGCTCAGCTTTAAGATTCAACTATTTTCTCTCAAATATACCCCAGGGTACAAAGAATTATCCTGGGGTTTTCCATACCAGGGAATGTTTCAACGTTGCAGATTGAAAACCTCCATTGAAACAAATGCATTATGTCACTTGAAATAAGAGCATCTGCAAATACTTTACAAAATAATTTTCTTTGTTTAGCCAGAGGAAGGCCAGATGGTGCAATATCTAGCTTCCAGCTGTGCTTTCCTCTTTTAGTGCCATTTGAAAGACTCCTGACCACTCACTGTGCAATTTTGATGACGTGTTTCTACCTACTGCTTCATCTCACCATTTATAAAGAAGACAGAACAGAAATCGTGTGAGTCCACAGAGCGACAGAAAGATGGTTATCTTTCTTTCTGGCATTATATTTTAAACACAAACTGTTCTAAAGGAAGAAGGAAATCAGTTAGAGGCCTTGGGGGATTCAAAATGAAGGAAATCCTTCCACAGGATAAAGCTACACATCTTATAGAAAGTACATAAACAGCATCATAAGCTGGACGTTGTTATGATTTCCCTGGAGTTTTATATGTTCCAAGCTCCTTTAAACCATTAATCGTTTTATTCTGCCAGAATAGATGAGCTAATAATTTGGCTGCTTGCTTTTAGGAGCTTAAAAGACAAGCAGAGAGAAGGCCCCTGAATAAAACATGACCAAAATATTTTAGTTGATTTAAACATATTCTTAGTGCTTAGAACTGATAATATCATCGGGGCCAAATGTTAAACAACAAATAAGAGAGGTAAGAGTGTTGACTGGAAACAGCTGTTTAATCGAGCATTTATAAGAAGGAAAACAGTTGTTCTAATTGTTTCATGTTGTGAGGACAAAACCAATATCTGATAAGATTTTTAACTTTTCAAACTGATGCGGGGGGAGTACTGGGTAGAGAATGCCATTGTCTAGTCTTTCATTGGTGTGAATCCAGAAAAAATAATTTTTTCTTACTTTCTATAATTTTGCCCCAAGATAAATGTCCTGTGCCATGGTATAATGAAGAGTTTTAAAGAGAAATAAGATTCATGACTCTTATATGGTCTGTCACAGGTTTCATGTTGTACAACCATTGTTGGGAAGTGTCCTCGGACTAGACTCAGAAGTAGTCATGGATTTTTTTCCCTCTCCAGGTAGAGAGAGAAAAGGTGTTCACGTCAACACCAAGCCCAAAATTAACTATTCTTTGACCCAAGGAACCAGGTGGGGTTTTGTTTGTTTGTTTTATTTCTGTTTTTAAAAGTAGACACAACTTGTGGTGACTACAATAAGAAAAGCAGAAGGAGCTCTCTGATCTTCCCCGCCTGCCACCCCTATGTCCTTCCCAGGATGACAGGGTTAGTTTATGATGACCGCTGGCATGTTTAGATTTCTCAGATGAAGAAGGAATTTCAAAGCACAAACTCTTTTCATGAGGACACAGCGTTGGTGTTTCATAACTGTGAGCAAAAGAAAAAAAATGAACCACTTAACATTCTTGGGACTCTGGACATAGCACCACGCTCATGTGATTCTGTCACTGGTTTGAGAGAGTAGCTTTTTGATCTAAGCAACTCATGACAGATACTTTAGGAAGACATGTCATTGAACATTCTGTGCAGAGAAATCCTTCCTGTGGCTCTGGATTCTTTAAATGAGTCAGTATATACAAGACATCTGGCACAGTTCCTGGCCTACCTTGCCACCTTCCCCTTCTAGATGAGCCACAGCTCCACATAGGCTGTGAAATGCCTCCAGCTAGTGTCCCATGTGGTAAACAGTTCTTGTTCCAGCCCTGCCCAAAGTCTACTTCTGTCATCTCATCTTGTGTTTCTCAGCATTGAATCCACAACCACCTCCATCTCAAACTTTTGCTGGGGAGAGGGTTAAAAATAGATATTTGGGCCATTCTTTGAGAGCTACTGAATCCAGAGCTCTGGGAAAGGAGTCCAAGAATCTACTTTTTATTAAGCTCCCAAGGTGACTCACTACCGCTTAAGAACCCTACCATAGTTTCACAGTTCTGTCTCTCAATTCGCTGATGCCACAGAATCTGTTGCACAAATTACTTCATTGTTACCTTTAAGTTATATCCTTGTCTGATTCAAGAGCTGGCTGAGAGCTCATTTCAGTATCTTTTTTTACTAAAATTAAGATTCTGTTAATAAGTTTTTGTGTTTTATATAAGAACCCATGCCATTTGTACATGGTTTCATTTCCTTACAGAGAGAAAAGAAAATCTATTTACTGATGGATTCATGTGCTTCCTGTTTTCAGAAAATGAAAAATGTATAACTGTGTTTCACTTATAGCTTTAGCAACTGTAAATCCTATAGCAATTCTCCTGCCCAAATGCAGCAATCTGTTCAGCTCAGAGATCTAAATATGCTTATTCTTTGTCCCCCTTTTAGGTTAATTCTGTTTTGTTTTAACATCTAAATGACATATTGCAACTGCTGTGGTTTGTGGCGACCTCTGGACTTCTTTTAGACAGGGCATAATTTTTTACAAACTAGAGAGAGTACATTTTCTTGCCATGATAAATTCTTGGCATGCAGCAATTCCTGAATGGCCACTTCAATCAAGAGTAAAAACATGGTTGTTATAGAATGCAGGACTAGTAGTGCTGTGTTCTGTCCAACAGAGTCTTTTAATTGATTTGGATTCTTGGATCCAGTTGTATTTGTCTTGCACATCTAGCTTTACAAATGCAAGCCAGAGACAGGGAAATATGGTGCACTTCCAGTACTTTCAGAATCCATTCTCCCTTTAGGTTATGAATTTCTGAAGCAACACAGTGTCTCCATGGCTACCTGACAAAATTACTAAGGCTGCCAGAGCCTGCTTCTATGTGACTGAGTGTGAACATAACAAATTACTACAGCCAACACAAGTAGACAGTGTGCATCTCTAAGCCCTGTAGGGGGAGATGTTGAGCATCCAACTAAAAACCCACACTATTCCCAGCAGTGACTGTGTTAAGACTTGCTTTGGTAGTAGCCAGGCTTCATGCATAGAAATAGCACCATGGGTCATTTTGTTCCCCCAAAGTGGCTAATGCTTATTCACCACTGATGGCAGCTACACTCTATAGCAGAGTGAATTTTGCTTAAATCTGCTTCCCTACACAATTCCTTTGCTTTCTTCTACACCGTTCAACACAAAAGCACTAGTTGCTTAACAGCCTATCAATGTTCCCAGAAGTTTCTTTACACATTCCTATCATGAAACAGCTTCCATCTCAGTCCAATTCAGACACCAGGAAGAAATTCTCTTTGAAATATCCTGGATGAATTATTATCTGTGCTACCTAAGAACAAAATTCCTTTAAGACAACACAGCAGAGGGTTTCTGTGCAGATGGCTTTGGGTCCAGAATGACCGGGATTCACATCCTGGTTCTGCCCCTTCCTATCTGTGTGTCACTGGTCAAGGTTACATAACCTCTGTAAGACCTAGTTTCCTCTTCTACAAAGTATGGATATTAATAATGCTAGGAACAGTACTCCCTTGCATTACAACTAAATGATTAAGAATTG
Organism: Castor canadensis; assembly: GCF_047511655.1. Taxonomy (NCBI): domain Eukaryota; kingdom Metazoa; phylum Chordata; class Mammalia; order Rodentia; family Castoridae; genus Castor; species Castor canadensis. Next base: position 153,531,346 of record NC_133389.1, on the reverse strand, counting down.
AGCACATAGATAGCATTTGATAAATTATTTATTTGTCCTCACAAATTAATTTGCTCTGAGACGAGTAGTTCTATTGATGGCAAGTTCTTTCTTACACTAAGCAGATTAGAGTTTGTCTCAAAACAGTATCAGTCTTTCTTCCTTGTTCTGCCTTTAAAAGCACTTAAATATTTAAAGAAGCTATCTATCATATGCCTCCTTTCATGTTTTTGAGGACAGCTATCATTTTTCCAGTTGGTTATATCTCATTCCTCCTCACATAACTTTTTATCCATCACCATCTGAGGCAGAGCTAGCAAGATGCTTCATGACCCCCTTTCCTCTTCCTGAGTAGACAATAGTACAGTAGGCTTTACATAGAACCTCCAGGTAAGGGTCATGTGACTGAATTTTGGCCAGCAAAGTGAGAGTAAAAGGCATACATGCTGCTTCTGTGCCACACCACATGTCCCATGAGATCATCTTTGCTTTCTTTCTTTCTTTTTTTTCTTTTATTCATATATGCATACAATGTTTGGGTCATTTCTCCCCTCTTCCCCCTGCCCCCTCCCTTTCCCCTGCCCCCTCCCTCTCCCTCCCTAACCCCTCGCTACCAGACAGAAACTATTTTGCCCTTACATCTTTGCTTTCTTTAGCTCACAATCTGCTAAATGCAGAAAATGAAGTGGAGGGCTCTAAGGAGAACCACACAGGCACCGAAGCTAGAAGATGGAAGGAACTCAAATCTCTGAACTGTCACATAAGAAGCTACCTGTCAAGCACCTGCCAGGCAGTGATCTGAGTGGGAAATCAACCTTTGTTATATTGAACTATTAAGACTCGAGGGTTTATTCATTATTGCAACATTTCCTAGCCTATGATGGACTAATATATCTGTGTAACTATCTTTCTGGGCATATACCAGCTTGTCAATGGCATTCTTCAGAGATAATACTCATAATTGAACAGTATTACAAAAGTGACCTGACCCTGATGGGACAAAACTGGATGCTATCCTTTGGATATGTTTTGAGTATGCTCCCCAGAGTTTCATGTGTTGGAAACCTGGTCCTCAGTATGGCAATGTTAGGAGGTTTGTGGAACCCTTAAGAGATGGGATTAATACCAGGCAATTAGACAATTGGGGCATCTGCCCTAAGAAGACATTAGATAGTTCTGGTGGAGTCCCAGTCAATTCCTGCAAGAGTGAGTTGTTGCAAAAGAATGAGCCTGACCCCTAAATCACTCTCTGGCTTCCTCTCTTCTATATGATCTCTCTGTCTCACATGTACTCCTTTCATGATGTGATGTAACCAAGGGGGTCCACACCAGAAACCAAATGTGTATAGCTGCCCAATCTTGGACTTTCAGCCACCAAAAACTGTGAGTTAATAAACCTCTTTTGTTGATGAAGTACCCAGCCTCAGGTATTTTGTTATAATAATGGAAAGCAGACTAATACACTGGAAAACTACTTTTTTTTCCTGAGTACCATTATTTTTATCAGTGTTTTCCAAAGCTTATGCTTAGCAACCACATTATATAAACACAGATTTCAGAAGTTACAGTCACATTGAATTAAGAACACAGAGGTATTTTTTTAAGCCAACTGCTATTAAACAAGGTGTTACATAGTAAGTCTTCATCAAATATCACATTTGCTCCCCTCATTTTGGTTGGAACCATATTTGTATTTCAAGGAGCAGAACTAGCGTGTGTCATTTCTAGGCCAAGGCACTTAAGACCAGTATGCCTCTTCTAGTTCTCTCTTCTGCTGCAGAGACCTTGGCGGTCACGTTCTTTGTGACAATAGACTTCTCACTGGACTTTGTATAAGTGAGAAAAAAACATTTATTGCACTAAAATAAATCTATTTGCTATGACACCTAACATTAATTAATCTGACTCCCCAATCTGGTATCTCTGCAATTCATTTATTTGCACTTTAATTCAAAACTTTATATTTATTGCTATTCTTTTTCAAAACTTTTATTCATGAATTACACACCCGAAGAAAAATGCCATATCCTAAGTGAGTTAACAATTCAATGAATTTCACACACTGAATTCACATGTACAACTAACAAACTGAGACCGTGGCCAGCACCTCAGACTCACCTCCATCCCCTCTTTTAGCCACTACCTGCCCAACATTACTCTGGCTTCTAGCACAACAAACTAATTTTTGCATTTTCATGTTTGTATAAATGAGATCATACAGTGTATCCTCTTTTGCCCAATATTATGTTTGTGAAATTCGTCTTGTTATGTGTGGTTGTTGTTGGTTCATTCTGTTTCTAGACAATATCCTATTATGCAAATATACTGTCTTCATTCTCTTAATGAAGCCCAATTAACTATTTTCCTTTATAATTAGTACATTTTATATCCTTACCAACTCCAGAATGGGATTGTTCTACTGTATTTTCTTTCTAAAAATTTAATTATTTTACCTCTCAAACTGAGATTGGCAACTCATCTAGAGTTAAATTTGGGAGTATGAGGCAAGGATTGAGATGTGATTTTTTTCCACCTGGATATTCAGTTGACCCTCTGCCATTTATTGAAAAGCCTTTCCTTTCCACATTGGATTGAGTGACTCCTCTGTCAGAAATCAGGTAATATGCATATATGGAATCTGTTTCTAGAATTTCTATTCTGTCCTCTTGGTCAAAAATAGCCTCTCTTTGCTGACACTATACTATTTTAATCAGTCTTGACACATCAGATAATATTTATCCTCCTTCTATTGTCTGCTCCTAAAATGCCTACACTTATTTAGAATTATCTAGATATTCGACACAAAATTATCAGAGGTGTCTTCACTAGAACTTTGTTGAATCTCTATATGGATTTGTGTAGAAGCAACTTCATTATAATTCTGAGTCTTCCAACCCATTAACCTGGTGTCTTCTTCCACTTTTTTAGATGTTCTTTAATTTCTCTGAATATTTGTTTTATAATTTTTAGAATAAAAGTCTTACGTATCTTTTGTTAAATTTATTCCTAGATGTTCAATGGTTTTTATGCTATTCCAAATGACATCTTTTTAAAATTTTTATTTACTATTCATTTGTGGTTGGTATATAAAAATACAGTTGATTTTCATATACATGCCTTGTGTGCAGAGAGCTTGCTAAATTCACATATCAGTGCAGTTTGTCTGTAGATTCTTTTGGATTTTCTACATATGCAATCATGTTATCTGTGAATAATGTCACTTTGTTTCTTCTCTTCTAGTCCTTGTGCTTTTATTGCACTTTATCTTTCATTTCTAAGTATAAATTCCAACTGGTTGAAGTAATTTTAAATCATTACTTACAACCCAGAATATTATCTTTTTCCCAGCAATTTATCAAGTTTGTAGATGGTAAACATGCATTCCATGCACTCTTCAAATCAGTGTCCAATAGAAAAATTTAAACAAGACTGAAAACAAAGCCATGGAGAATGCCCCAGGAGACTTGTTTCCTAGTTGAAATGAACCATTAATTAATGCTCTTTAGATGTAAGTATTCAAACTGTCACTCAATTCACTTTCATAAGTCTCAGTTAAAATTCATTTCTTCACTATAATACCACAAGACTTTTGTCAAAGTTTGAGATTCATATAAATCATGGACCAACAATTGTCTATCTCTTCAAACTGAAAATCCTATGTAAAATGTAGATAGCTCACTTCTTTCTCTTAATGAATCTATGTTGGCTTCTTAGTGATAACCACTTCTTAAGTAATCATAAAATATCTGTTTAGAAATTCATTTTAGCATTTAGCTAGATCTTATATCTTCATGGATATGAATTTTCTAGAAACTGCTTTTATCTCAGTTCTTGGAACTTCCAGGACCACACTGTTCATCTCTAGTTTCCTGATATGCCTTTCACACATACAAGTGCAAGAAACTTCAGTTTTGTGCTTTGTAATCTATCTGTAACGGAGCAGTGTTTTACTGTAAGTCTCACTTACCGCACCTCTTCTAGCAGGACACAGAATTCCTTCCTTACCCTAGAGGAATAGCATGAAGAAACTTTAATAGAAACACTACTTACTGGAACATGGGCCAAGTTATGAAAACACACAGGGATAAAGAAATAACCCTGAATCAGGAAGGATACCAAAAAATAGATGACACATTCATACAGGGTAAGAGGGAAGGTGCCCTTTGCAAAGCTGTTGGCAGTGTTTGCGGTAAGTAAGAAGTGATAGTGTGATAGCTTGGGCTAGTAAAAGCAGAGGCGGGGAATATCCCTGAGCTTGAATGAATGGAGTGTTGCTAGAATCCAGAAAGACTGTAGTATGGGATAGCTCTGACAGCAGTCCAAACCCATAAGATTAGCTTTAAAAGAGAAGGAAAATGTGGGGTTTAGTACAATATTCATTTGTGGTTTTTAAGAAAATCTTTAGCAAATAGGAGTACAAGTAAACATGTTCAATGGTAAAGAGTGTCTAACAAAACAAAGAAAATAATCAAGAGTAAATATCAAACTTAATGTGAAAGTTGAATCATTCCTTTTTAAATCAAGATCAAGATAGGAATACCTATTCCCACCAGTTCTATTCAATAACAGATTGAAGTTCTTAGTTACAGCAAAACGCAGGAAGAAAATAAGAGGCATTAAGATTAGAAAGGAAAAGGAAACTGTCATTCACATATAACAGGATCACCTACATATATATCAGAAAAAAAGTCAGAAAATTTCTCTCATTTAAAAAAGTTTGTCAACTTTATCAGATAAAAGATCAATGTATAAAAGCCAATTATTTTACTGTCTACCAGTGACTAAATATTAGAAAATATATCTTCAATATAGTTTTTACATTTACTTTTTAAAATTATTCACATATTTTCCAAATTTATTCCTAGACACCTTATTTTGATTGCTGCTTTGTTTTTATTTTCTTTTTGTTTTTTGAAATAGGCTGGTCTTGAACCCAAGATCCTCCTTCCTCAGCCTTCCAATTGCTGGGATTGCAGGTGTCTATCACTATACCTGGTGCTAATTGCTTTTGAAAGTAGTATATTTTTAGAAGATTAAATAGGTGCCATGCACTTGCACACTCATGTTCATTACAGCATTAGTCACAAGAGCTAAGCTATGGAAACAGCAATGATGTCCCACTACTCATGAATGGATTAAGAAAATGTGGTATTTATATGCAATGTAATTTTGTTCAACCAGGAAAAAAATGAAATTTTGTCATTTGCAGGTAAATGGATGGAATTGGAAAACATCATAAGTGAAATTAACCCAGTTCAGAAATCCAAAGGCCGCATGTTTTCTTAGATGTGGAAATATAGACCTACTACACAAAAATTATGAAAAACATAACCTCTCACATATGAGAGAGGGAGGGTAAAAGAAGGAATTTAAGGTGAATATGCTTGCTGTACTTCCTATACAAGAATGAATATAGAATTTTAAAACCTGCTGAGATAACCATATGAAGGGTATTAAGATAGAAAGGAGAAAAATAGAGGGGATGAACCAATTCAGGTTACAATACATATATACATGGAAATGTCACAATGAAACACCCTGTATAGCTATTTTAAATTAAAATGCCTTTTTTTTTTTTACAAAAATAGAGAACAGGAAGGCAAAACAAGTCTTATCTGGGGGAGTGGTACCAGTGGGAAGGGGGAGGCTATAAGAAAAGGGGGTGTGGAGGGCGAATGTAGTGGAAATACTATGTATATATGTATACAAATGGAAAAATGAGACCTGTTGAAACTATTCTGGGAATGGGAGGTGGGAGATAAAGGAGATTGATGGAGGGGGTGAGTTCAACTATGGCATATTGTAAGAACTTTTGTAAATGTCACATTGTATCCCTAGTACAACAATAATAAAATAAATTAAATAAATAAAATTGCAGGGCACCCAGTGGGGTGGAATAAGTAAATAGGTGCCATGTATTTAGATGGAGAAAATAAATATTTCAACATTAATTCTCCCCAAACTGAGCTGTTACTTCAATGAAATTGAGGTACAACTGGAGTTGGAACTCCAGTTTAAATTCCCACAGGATTTTTCATGGGACTTGATAATTCTAAAGTCTGTATAGACAACCAAATAGCCAGGATACTCTCAATGTTGCTGTTGGGAAAGAAAACTGATGCAGTAACTAGAAAACAAGTTGAATTTGCCACTTTTAGAAAAGTCAAAAATTAACATAACCTACAATGCAGCAATTCTGCTCCTAGGCATGTACTCTAAAAAAATCTTCTACACATGAACAAAGAGATATGTAATAGTCCCATTCTTAAAAGAAGAAAAAAAGATACTATCAAATTGCAGAGTGGACCTACATATTTGAAAATGAAGAAAATCATAACTCGATTAATAGCAATAAATATCTTGTATCTAATAATGAGTGAAAAGCAAGTTGTAAAAAAACATACAACATGACTCTTCACGTAAAAGTCAAAAACTAATACAAAACTTAAGTGATTATTCATATGTATGATAAAATCAAATAAAAGCAAGAAAATTATAAAAAAAAAAAACACTGCAAACCAGTATTTTTTTCTGATAAGGAAAGAGGGAGATGGAATCAAGGAAGGATTGAGGTTACTGCTTACGTTCTATTTCTTACTCTAGGATAGGTGTACACAGCTTTGCATTATGTTATTTTACTTTGAACTATATATATATGTACACATATATATGCTAAACATACATTATTTGGATTTTTGTATATATAATACGTTTTCTTTTAAAAATAATACTTTTGAGAGAAAAAAAGTCTACAAATTCATGAGGCCTTTTGACCCTTCAACTTTCTTCTGGAGCATTATATAGATATTATTCCCAGAAATTAAGCATATAACTTTCAACCCTGAGGGAACATGCTAAAGATGGTGCAATGAAAAGACAAAAGTAGCCTGGATTTTGATCACGTGATTGAACCTTGTTACTAGCCCTATGTTGCCTGCCTAACTTCTTGTAATAGAAGAATTTATTAGTAAAGTAGGTCTGTCTTTTACACTCAGATGAAATCTTGAAGGTTAGAGTAATCAGTGAAACTCTTAAGATTCTAGTCCAATCTGTAGTCTTCTGTTATCTTCTGACCACTTTCATGTCAATGTGATTTGTTGATCTATAGCCCATTCCTGTATCAGACCTGATAACAACAGACCAGCAACAAAGCATTTGAGTTTGTCTGATGTTAGAAGCTCTATTTTAAACCACACTTTCTAATTCAAACACTTGCTTTATTAACTATACATCTATCTATGCAGCTCATTATACACTTACACACTACTACACAGATCCATGCAAACACTGAAAATTCAAAAAATGTAAAAGTCCTGTAGGGAATATGTTCAAGTGGTAGCTGTACATGTCTCTTATGACAGTCCATGATAAAATATTTTATATCTATGAAGACTATATATTTAGAGATCTTACTTGAGGCAGGAAAAAAGTAAGGCTTCTGGGCATAGTGTGACCTAAATTTTTCCTCTCCATTATTTATAAGTCTTTTCCTTTTTATGGCTGTTATTATTCATAATATGAAAACTCTCTCCTTAACTTCAATAACTTAACCTAAAAATATTGATTCTTGACTTATCAAGGTCTTGTAGTTTACATATGCTTCATTGCCTTCTTTCTTGTGTGCGCTCTTACTTTCTCTCTCTCTCTCTCTCTCTCTCTCTCTCTCTCTCTCTCTCTCTCTCCCTTCATGTATTTATATTAGAGATTAGACCTCTTATTCTTAGGAACATTCTTGTGGTATTTTAAATTCACATACCAGAATCATTAAGAATTCCTGTTTAAACCCTTGGCTTTTACTATTTAGAAACCCTCCTAAGAACTAACAGCTTTCATTGCCTCTGTTCTACCCATGGTCCAACTTTGCAACTCTAAGGATGCAGCACTCTGAATTTCAGTAGTGATGCTTTGTGTGGTCTTTCCTCCCACTGATTAAAGTGTTTAGAATTTTTACTTTAATTGAATAATTTACATCAGGATAAAAATGGAGTCATTATGAAATCCAAGCTAATAAAGAAAATAAATATTTTCCATTGTCCATTGGAGATATTGAAGATTAGTTTCTGTAGCCTGTGGTCTGATCTTCCTGAGTAGCTCACCCTACTCTTTGTCCTTAAATTACTTTAGTCTAAGAAAGGACAATTCTCTAGACCTCGATCCTGGCATGAGGTGTACAAGAAGATGTCTACATCATCACATTTCTGGCTCTTTCTTTCTCTCTTCCCCCTCCCAGCCTGTTATATAGATTTGAGCAAGTTCATAGATTCACACAAAAAACACTTTCAGCAGTGTGACCAATATAGTCTTGTTATTTAAATGCAGAAGGCTAGAGTTCAAATCCTTTCTTGTGTCTTTATTGCCATGACATCCAGTCAAACTCTCTGTGCCTCAGTTACCTCATCTATGAAATTGGAACACTAACATCCACCTCAGAGCAGTGCCATGCCAATGGGCAGAAAAAGTATATGTGATAGCAATTCATAAACTGAAAAGCAATATACAACTTAAAGATTTTGGGAGGAGGGAAGTACTGGGTTTTGAACTCGGGGCCTAGTGCTCTACCACTTGAGCCATGCCCCAGCCCCTTTTGTTTTAGCTATTTTTTAGATAGACTCTTGCTTGAGATTTTTGCCCAGGCTGGCCTCAGACTGCAATCTTCCTACTTATGCCTCCCATGTAGCTAGGATTATAGGCATGACCACCCACTATACACAGCCTCTAGTCATTTTCATTGTTATTATTATTATCATAATTCTCAGCTTCATATTGGATAAGACAAATATTAGCAACCTTCATGAGAGGCCAATGGTAAAACCAAAAAGTCCTGGATTTACTTTCTAAAATGTGGCACAAAACACCAGTCTGTGGGTTCTGAATAGATATTACAAAAAGTTAAGAAATAAATAAAATTTAAAATAAAGGATCAAAATGAACTGGTTAAACAGGGTTAAATCACTTTTTCAGAGGCTTCAATGCTAATGTGCACAGTGATAAATGTTTGCTAATGATGACAAAAATATCATCTACAGAGCTTCTCTACCTTTTCTCCTCCTTCCTTTCTTTTTTAAAAAAAACATTTCTAATAGGTACAGCTTATCTTTTGACCCTTTCCATTCCATATCTGCATTCCTCATTCCTATTATCTAATTCTTAAAACATACTCTCTAATCTTTGTTATGCTGGATATCTTTGTTAATTGACAGGGAATTACAAATGTTCTAAAACCATGTTTTATTGGAACAAAACTACACAACTAGCACCCACTACCAATACTATAATGTAGTATACAAGACTTCAAGGGAACAAAATATTCACAAGCACCCAAGGAAACAAAAAATATGAATTGTACTACAGGCAACACTTACCCTCCCCAATCTACAGTGACTCATCAGTCAACATAATTTTTGTTTATAAAATAATGCTATAGTATGAAGTCTTAATCATAACTCTATTATAGAATTTTTAAAACCTAATTTTTGTTACATGGTTCCAAGTTACAGAGAAATTTTAGGTACATGTAGTCTGTACAACATAGGACTCAACCATCGTTGGTTTATGTGCTAGTACAAAAACAGCACAGAGACGGTTTAGTACATTTCAGGCCTCAGAACAGCCTAAGTGGCACTCACTTCCTTCTATGGGGTATGAAAAAGTTCCAGTAGGCTCTCAAAGTCATTGTGCAGTCTTGTGTGTGTGCACTTATATCCTCCTAAAGCACACACCTTCTTCCCTCTCTCAAATGTTTCCATGTCTCCATGAGTCAGATCATAAGTTCTTGGGCCAAACCTGACTCCCTCACCCCTCTATTGTCCTTTTGTATCATATTTCATATTCATAATCCTTCTTGAACACCCAGAGGCCACCCAGGTATAGGATACCTCTGACTATAGTAGCTGTATCAGCTATACCTCCCCTGGTATTACCCCACACACACTCCCACAGACCATGGTTCATTTTCTCCACCCCAGCTATAGCAGTCAAACAAGGCTCCACCTAAGTTATAAATGACTACATTCTACAAAGGCCCATCTGGAGTTAGAAAACAACTTTGGGTTTGATTTGAATGTGAAAACCACTATACTCCTTTGTTTGTTAAAAAGAGTTATGATGTATTACTCTTTTCAATTTCTAGGCCCCTTGCCCCAAAAAAATATGAAGACAAGAAAAACAGATGGAAAGGAAACTTCTCACAGTACCATTTCATCCCCCTTTGCTACCACACCTTGATATAAGTTTAGTAGACTTGAAGAATCTCTGAATTAGAAGGAATCTTTTTTTTCTTTTTTTTGTCATTCAGTCTTTTTTTTAATTTTTATTTTATTCATATGTGCTTACAATGTTTGGGTCATTTCTACCCCCCTCCCCCACCCCCTCCCTAACCCTCGACCCCGCTCCCTCCCTTACCCCTCCTTACCCCTTGCTACCAGGCAGAAACTATTCTGCCCTTATCTCTAATTTTGTTGAAGAGAGAGTATAAACAATAATAGGAAGGACCAAGCATTTTTGCTAGTTGAGATAAGGATAGCTATATAAGGAGTTGACTTGCATTGCTTTCCTGTACATGTGTATTATCTTCTAAATTAATTCTTCTCGAACTAACCTTTTCTCTAGTTCCTGGTCCCCTTCTCCTATTGGCCTCAGTCACTTTAAAGTATCTGCATTAGTTTCTTTGCGTTGAGGGCAACAAATGCTATCTAGTTTTTTGGGTGTCTTACCTATACTCATACCTTCCTTGTGTGCTCTCACTTTATCATGTGATCAAAGTCCAATCCCCCTGTTGTGTTTGCCCTTGATCTAATGTCCACATATGAGGGAGAACATATGATTTTTGGTCTTTTGGGCCAGGTTAACCTCACTCAGAATGATGTTCTACAATTCCATCCATTTACCAGCGAATGATAACATTTCGTTCTTCTTCATGGCTGCATAGAATTCCATTGTGTATAGATACCACATATTCTTAATCCATTCGTCAGTGGTGGGGCATCTTGGCTGTTTCCATAACTTGGCTATTGTGAATAGTGCCGCAATAAACATGGGTGTGAAGGTGCCTCTGGAGTAACCTGTGTCACAGTCTTTTGGGTATATCCCCAAGAGTGGTATTGCTGGATCATATGGTAAATCAATGTTTAGCTTTTTAAGTAGCCTCCAAATTTTTTTCCAGAGTGGTTGTACTAGTTTACATTCCCACCAGCAGTGTAAGAGGGTTCCTTTTTCCCTGCATCCTCGCCAACACCTGTTGTTAGTGATTGCTAATGATGGCTATTCTAACAGGGGTGAGGTGGAATCTTAGTGTGGCTTTAATTTGCATTTCCTTTATTGCTAGAGATGGTGAGCATTTTTTCATGTGTTTTTTGGCCATTTGAATTTCTTCTTTTGAGAAAGTTCTGTTTAGTTCACTTGCCCATTTCTTTATTGGTTCATTAATTTCAGGAGAATTTAGTTTTTTAAGTTCCCTATATTTTCTGGTTATCAGTCCTTTGTCTGATGTGTAGCTGGCAAATATTTTCTCCCACTCTGTGGATGTTCTGTTCAGTTTAGAGACCATTTCTTTTGTTGAGCAGAAGTTTTTCAGTTTTATGAAGCCCATTTATCTATGCTACCTCTTAGTTGCTGAGCTGCTGGGGTTCCATTGAGAAAGTTCTTACCTACACTTATTAATTCCAGAGTATTTCCTACTCTTTCCTGTACCAATAGAAGGAATCTTAAAGTCAAGGTTGCTTAATCCCCTAACTCATAATTAAAATAACTTGTGTACTCCTGAAAAGAAGATAGGTTCTGAAGCCAGAAAAATTAGGTGGGCTTTGCCATTTCATAGTCACATGGCCTTAAGCAAGTTACTCAACTTCTGCGAGTCTCAATTCACTCAACTGAAAAATGGAGGAAATAGGCAGTGTTACAGGCAGTATCATGATGATATGTGGGAATGTATTTAAGATACCTAGCTCTGTAGTACATACATGCTAGCTATGACCTTATTTATTTACTTTTCTAATTCCTGCGCACTTGACAATGATCACCCAGACACTTTAATCCTCCAATGAAGAGAAACTCATTGCCTCTTTAGTCAGTCCATTCCATCCTCAGAAATTCCTCCAAGTGACAAAGTGCATCCTTATTGTTGTGATTGTCAACTGTTCAAGGAGGAAGAGGCTGGGGATGGGTGATAGTAAGGGGTGTATTACTGACTGGAAGAGGAGACTATCAATTCAGATAGGAAGATAAAAAAAAAGGCCAATCAGGTCAATATCTACTAGTTAGCCTTCCTACATATATATATGTATATCATATATATATATATATATATATATATATATATATATATTTCCCCACCTTGTTCAAATAATGTTGGAAGAATTTGCTAGTTGCTAGCAAAAGTGTGAAGGGTTGGATGATGAACACTTTGAAATCTCCAAAATCAGAACAATGTATACAATCCTATAATCAATGAAAATGAGAAGTAAGTGTAGACTTACCCAAACTGTAAGTGTAGTTTGGATTCCCAGAGAGCAAAGTGTGAAACAGACTTCCATATGAATACTTTACTGGGGAATGGAATGCAGGAAGCAGGAGTGGTGACCAGATGACACAAAACTGGGAAGAGTGACAGCCAATTCAAAACTGAGTTATTAAGTTAGCCACCACTCTGTGTGACTTGGCGCTCAGTCCCTCAGAACTATAAAAGACGCAGTCTGAAACCTGGGACTAGAAATGGGTAAGCCTTGAACCATTGTCTCCCTATTGCCATTGTTAAAAGCTCATTCCAATGGGACAATAAAACCTCACACCTCCATGTGCACATATGTACTAGCCAGCTACTGCTGCAAAATGTTGCATAAAAAGAAACTCCAAAACTGCAGTGACTTAGAAAACACTTCTTTTTCTCACTCATGGGTTTGTGGGTCAGCTGGCAATGCCTGCTTCAGGCTCTGAGTGGGTAGGGTCACGTTGGATCTATACATCTCTCCTGGGAATAAAAAGTTGTTAGCACATGCTCTCTCATGGCGAATGGAGGAAACACGAGGCCAAGTCAAGACACACAAACACAAGCACTCACATTCCATGCGCCACAGAAAGTCGCACAGCCTGCCCCAAAATAAAAAAGGCAGAGATAAAATCCCCATCAGTTCTAAAAATAAAACCATCTGACAATGAGTTTCAATGTACAATTCTATCATAAGGAGGGAGTGCAGACAGAGTCATAAGCTAGTCTAGCTGGGCATGTGTGGGCATCAAATGTGTTTATGAGGAATCTACACGCAGCACAAAAACCCCAGAGCAGATGAGAGGCATTTGGACACATCTGAGAAGAGGTATTGTCAGGTCAAAACTGTGTTAAGTTGTTTGCCTCAACAAAGGGAGGAAAAAGAAACAGGTGAGATTGAGATTTGAAGTGATACATAAGTGATGTCCAGGACATACAGTCAACTGTTGTCAGAGTTTTATAACATGACAAGGATAATTTCTTCATTGGAGTATGTAAGAAGGAAGTTCTAGCTCTACTGGGAGTTTATGTTCCTGATTTTCCTGAGTAGAAGAAGAGAAGCGCTGTGAGTTAAAGCAAGGAATCATCGTTTTCCCCACACTGCTATCCTAAGAAACATGGAAGTGAAGTTAAGGACACACCTGAGTCTCTCTTAGAAGAAATAAGTTATGATTAGATAGGAGAATGCCATTTGGGAGCCGTACTCACCAAGACACCAGGCCTCTCTCCCTCATACCATCTTGGGGTGAAGAATTTGAGGACAATACACCCTAGTTTCATATATTAAACACTTAATTCCTCTTGAATCCAACCTGAGCACCTCATTCTTTCCTTAAATATACAACTGTTGCCATTTTGGAATGAAAGGAAGTGGAATTTCAACGATCTTAAATTGGTTCTCCTGGAATTTCAAGTCTTTGGTCCACATTCTATGCCTCTGTGCCTCATAAATAGAAATCATCTATCTCTTCTACCCAGAGGCTCTCAAGACTAAAAATAAATTCACAATCAAACCATAACATCCACGTGTCATCTCTACAGTATATCAAACTCATGATAATTGGAAATGCATAAGCAACTAACTGAAATTTTCTTTTTGTTTAAACAGAAATGACTTCCTATGAATTTATTCAACTTGAGGATGGTTTAAAAAAATACATATTCCTAAGATGACCAACAGTGGATCTCTTGACATTAATATGTCCAAATTCACAACACCATAATGATGTGTAATTTTTCTTCTTCTATGGAGTCTCTGCAATGGCTTATTCAGAAGAACTTTTCCAAAAGTCTAAGAAACATCATGAAAAAATAGGAACAATTTTATGTGTGCATGCTTTTCTCTTGGAAGAAATTTCTTGACTTTTAAAAGATTCCCAAAAGGTCCTTACCCATCAAAAGATTATGAACATTTGAATTTGGTGGTGGCTCAAATATATATCAAGTTCACAATAAACCTTATATAGAAAAATATAGAGCAATACTCATGAACTTTGCCAGTTAATGAGGCAATGTGACATTCTAAAACTTCTGGGTTTGCTTTTTTTTTTAAGATGTACCAGATATTTCCTGGACCTGTGTTAGACAGCTCAGCTGACAATGACTTCTCCAGAAACTATGCTTATATTCTGCTCCCCTTCTTCCAACAAAACATTCCTTTCCATTGGCATCCAATCCAAACTAAGCAAGTCAGAATAATTCCTTGAGACTTTTCAGTTTGAACCAGAGAGGATGCTATGTTTTTTTCCTCTTTGTCAAATTCCTTTTTTTCTTTTTTTTCTTATGGTACTGGGATTTGAACTCAGAGCCTCATGCTTATTAGCCAGGTGCTATACCGAAGCCACTTGAGCAGCCTACTTTTTTTCTTCTTTGGTCTGAATGGATGTGAGTCCAATAGGTTATGTGACTATCAGCCATGTCTACTCTAAAGGAGAAAGGAGAGGTGGAGCTTACAGTGGGAAGGCAGTGGAAGCAAGAGCTGGAGAAAATCCTAGGAGCCTGAGAGCCCTGGCTCCATTGCTCCCCTACTATCCCAGACACATGAGCTACTAAATTCCCTTTTTCTACTTAAACCAGTTAAAGTCATGTTTCTGCCACTTCCAACCAAAGCAGTGCTGACCTCTTTTATCTCAGCATCAACTCTGGTAGTTAACTACATTTTTAGGAATCTTCTCCATAAGCAACAAAGGTTTTTTTTTTTTTTTTTATCTTATCTGAGAATTACTGCAGAAGTCATCCCACAAGAAAGGGACAGCTGCCCTGGTATGCTCCTAGCATGAGTCATTCTCTAGCTAAGTGACTTGACACCACAGCCAAACCTCGTATGAAGAAAAGCTTCATATTAAGGTAGAAGAACAACTGCAAATTACAAGTCATAGGCCTTGGTGGCTCTCAACAAGTTAAAAGACAGAAATTGTGTTCATGATTAGTAATGTGGTTCTGAAAATAAATTCTCTGGGTTTGAATCCTTGGTCTTAGACACGTCACTTAAATTCTCTAAGTCTGTGTGTTCACCTATAAAGTGAGAAAACAATAATAAATTAATGTCATGGAAGAATTGTGAAGACTGGATGAAACCATGTACATAGCACACATGCTATACCACTTGCTACACAAGTATTCCCTGCGTTAGCCACAATCACTAGTAGTGTTGAAGCTTCAAATCTCAGCCCTTTGAATGTGAAAGCTCTACATATTCTCTACGTAGAATTCAAAAGGAATCTAGAAATAGTACAGGACACAGAGATGCCAAATACAGATGGAGACCCAGCAAACAGTGGCATCGATATTGTCTTTTGATATCTCTGGTCTTATATAGACAAAGACAGTATTAAAATGATCTTACTAGCCACCAGGTTAAGTGTCCTGCTTCCCAATCCCATACACTTTCTGCTTTGCCAGGTTTTCTTTCAGCATTGTTATTGATTTGAAATATAGTTCCTTGACCTTCCTCCCATCTTGAAGCAGAATCTAATTCTCTTCTCCCTGCATATGGGCTGACCTTCGTACTTCACTTCTAACTTTAAGGGAAAAAATCTGCCTTGCTGTTTTTTAAGGACTCTTGCCCTGGGAACCCCTGCTGCCACCCTATTAGGAAGGCCAGGCCTCCAGTTAGTAACCTCCCCAGCAATCCTAGCTGGCAGCCAACATTAGCTACCAGGCTGTGTGAGAAAGCTTTCAAGATGCTCAGAGACCCTGGGTAAGGACAAACAAGCAAAGTACAGTCAACCTTAAAACTATAAGAGATAATAACAAGAACAATAATAATATATTGTTATGCCATTAAGTCTAGGATCGTTTGTTACATATCAATAAATAATGGAAGGAGTGTACAGAAGGAATAAAAACTCTTTATGCCTTCTGATACTATTTTCAGGTATAGACCCTATCCCTACAGACCCCATCAACAACCCCTCTTTTGAGTTAAGAAGCATGTAGAGTTAACAGCTCTGTCTACATATGAAGGGAATATAGCATAAGCTCTAATGACTTGGTTTTGTACCTCTGTGCATTTTGCACCAGGAGAAGAACAAAAGATCCTGCTTTATAGAAAACAAATTCTCTATAGTCCATTCCTTTCCATCCAGTGTACATTGGTACAAACAGGTCAGGAGAAGCTGGTGAAAATGATCTTTCCCAAGTCCCAAGAAGAATGGCTAAATAGTGTGCTCTGCATACATGTGCATGTGTGAGAAGATCAGGTCTCTTCACGCCAAGATTCACTGCTTTACCTAACCCCAGATCTCCCTCACCAACCCTCTACTCACCCTCTTCCCTGATACTACCACTCACCTCATTCTTCCAGGATTGCTTACCTTCCATCATTTCCTTTATTCCTTCCATTTTTTGTTTCTCCTTTTTATTGGCCTGGTTTTTTTCCTAAACATGTGAACAATTCAAGTCTTTGCCTTCTTATAGCAACAACATCAAAACTCCTTTACCTTATCATTCCCCCTTGCTTTTCAATCAACTGCCATGGTCCAGTTTCCATCTAGTGTGGTGGACTTTGGAGATGCCTTCAAGGAGCTCCAAGACCAATAGAGGGACTCATGTGCCACACAGCTTCTCTCCCAAGGAAACTACTGCCATAGGTTCTGTTTTCCTGGCCTCCTGCTTTCCACTGTCTGTCCCTGCTAAGGCCTATCAGCCCTGTCATCTACTGTAACTAGTCTTGCTAAGTCTCTAGTTGCTAAATCCAAAGAGTTGATTTCATCTTTCTCTTGCTTACCTAATAGACATTGTTAACCACACTCTCAAACTTAAATTTTTCTTCCTGTTTAGAGTAAATGTGATCCTTTCTCTTTTTTACATTGAACTATATAAAGTAACAGTTTGTGTCAATCAAAAATTGTCACTAGCCAGGGATTTGGAGGAAAAAAGGGATGATTAGGTGAACAGAGAAATTTTAGGTCAGTGAAAGTATTCTGTATGATACTATAATAATGAGTATATGTCACTATACATTTGGCAAAAACTCGTGGACAGTACAACATCAACAGTGAACCCTAATGTGAGCTATGGACTTTGGTTCCAATGAAATTTCAACAGTAGCTCATCTATTGAAACAAATGGACCACTCTGGTGCTGATGTTGATAGGCTGTTAAGATGTGAGAAATAGGTATAGGGACTCTCTGTACTTTATGCTCAGTTTTGCATTGGACCCAAAATGGTTCCAAATTAAGTTTCTTTATTTGATTATTTGTTTGCTTGTTTTAAGGCCAAGGTCTGGCATGATGGTGCACATTTGTAATCCTAGTTACTCAGGAAGCAAAGATCAGGAGGATTAATGTTTGAGGCCAGCTCAGGCTAAAAGTTAGTGAGACTCCATTTTAACAAATAAATAAGCTGGTCATGGTGGTACACAACTGCAATTCCAGCTATGCTGAAAGCATAGATAGGAGGATTGCAGTCCAGGCCAGCACCTGAACAAAGACTTGAGATCCTATCTGAAAAAAAAATTAAGCAAAAAAGGGGATGGAGGAGCACCTGTGTAGAAAGAATGAGGCCCTGAGTTCAAACCCCAAAACCACAAAAGAAGGGTCAAATAGCAATTTCATATGGTTTGATTAACTGTTCTCCTTATACTTCCCTCCTCTCCAGCAGCCCCTTCTAAGTCGCCACAGGCTTACCTCCCTCAGTCCTTTTATTGCAGATGGTGTTCTTGGGCCCTAGGTTTTTCTTTTCACTCTGAACTCTCCCCACAAGAAAAAGACTTCTTTCCTTAGGATCCTGCATACCAGGAACAGGAGATGCCTTTTCATGTCTCTTGTCCTATGACCTTGAAATAATGGGCAACTGCTTCTAAATGCCATGAAGGTGTAGGCTGTGCCTTTACCAATCTCAGACATGGACACTACTTCCAAGTTTGGGGAGGGTTGAGTGGCAGAAATTTTTCAACAAGGCTAAAAATATTTCTCTCTCTCTCTCTCTCTCTCTCTCTCTCTCTTTCTCTCTCTCAAAACAGGGTCTCGTTATGTTGCCCCAGATGGCCTCCAACTCATGATTCTCCTTCCTCAGCCTTCTGGGTAGCTGGATTACAGGTACACACCATCACACCAGGCTTCTTGCATTCCAATTTGTGATTTCAAACTCCTCATAAGTTAACAGCATTTTCAATGGTTCCCCATGATATTTTAGAAAATTTTACAATATTAAATAATTTTATTGACCCCAAAATGTGTATATATGTGAGCCTAGACACAACATTCATGAAAAAATAGATGCTGATTCTTTACAAGTGTAGGTCAGATCCCTGGGAAACAGACTCTGAGACTCTGAAATTTATTAACATTTTCACAGAAGAAAATACTCAGTTGGAGGGGGCAGGCAATGAGGGAAACAAGACTGAGCAGAGGGAGAAATGGAACTCCAATGCAGTTGTAGTTAAATCGGAAGTCTCAGTCAATACTACTGGAAGTTCTGGAGCAGGTCTAGATGGCTCTTCAGAGTTGCCCCCAGGGAGGCACTTCCAATTGACCAGCCATCTGACAGCCACTGTTCTCAGGGACAAGGTATGACCTTGAGTGAGACAGCTCCCTTCAGCAGAGGACATTCCCACAAAGGGACTAGTTTTTGAGTTATCAGAAGCAAACACTTCAGCAGCTGCAGGAAGAAGCACTTTTGTCCTGCAGAGGAGTTAACACCACATCTTCATGTCTTTCATGTTTACATGGATGGCTAAATGGACATAAAATGGTAGAATTGGAGGTATTTTTGTATTTATTAAAAATATTAATCCAATTTACTTAAATCTTAAAGACATTAAAACAATTTAAATTTTATGTTAACCATTTTTTTCAATTGTCAAAGGAAAGCCTATGGCAATGGCACCAACATGTTTGGAAAGAAGGATGTACATGAGACAGAAATTTGACCAAAAATTACAAAAGTCACATATAACTCTATTTTTGGTACTAAGAGACATAAAATATGATGATGGTGATGGCATTCTTTGAAAATATTCAGTGATTATACACAACATTTCATAGATCTGCCAAAAGATAGACATTTTAATGAAACACATATCTAATTTGACCTTACAACTTATTTTGAACACACTGCCTCCTTGTGTCATCCCAAAGTTCATATGTTGAAACCTTAATCCCAGATCCAATAGTAGGACTTGGAGCATTTGAGAGGCAATATATTCATAAGTCCCTGCATTATAAGATCAGAGCCTTTATAATGAGAGGCTCAAGAGAGTTGCTTCCTCTCTCTCTCTCTCTCTCTGTCCTCTGCCATGTGATGACACAGCAAGAGAATGGTCATCTGCAAACCAGAAAGTGAACCCTCACCCAACACATGGAGTTTTAGACTTTCCAGCCTGCAGACCTGTAAGAAATAGATTTCTTGTTTAAGCCACGCAATCTTGGTAATTTGTCTTGGTAGCCTGAACTAAAACAGATGGGAATGCCAACCAAATACTATTAAAGCAATTAAATTTAACTTAGATAAGATATGAGATACATTAAAAGTGGTAAATGAACCAACAGAAGATCCTCAAAGAGAAAATGGTGGAATTTGACAGGAAATGAAAGTATTTCTTAGTTCTAGCTGTAGTTATTTGGCATGAACTATTACTTGCTATTCATTACAAAATGAAGTCATGATGTGAATGTTTTAAATTTTTAAGTATTTTTTATAGTAAATGAGTTTTTTCATATGAAAAGAAACTACACATAAAAACACAATTAAAATGGCTTTTCAAAAAAACATAAGAAATTAGAACAAAAAAACAAAATTGTTTGTGTGAATATGAAGGAGAAGATCCCCCTATCAGTAATTCTGAAACTAATTTCTTTAGAAGCTATTTTCTGGCCATTTGAGATAAAGACAAAAATCTCACTAATGCTAAGAACCACAGTGAGCAAAGACATATTTATATTATAGTTACTGATACACAAATTGTGTGAAAAATCTTGATTAAAGCACATTACTTATGCTGAAATAAAGACAAGAAAAATAAATTTTCTGACCTAAGTATCTGATCAGTTTTTAAAACACATGGTTAAGGTGTAAACACAGAAAAGTACATAAATCCCATGCATAGCTCAGCAAATTTTCAGGGTGAATAGTAACCAGCAATTAGTTCAAGAATTAGAACATTGTATCTTTCATAATTTTATTACTCATTCAATTAGCTCAGACCATTAACAGAAGACCCAAGCATGTATGACAATAACTACATTCAGTTGCAATTTTTTTTTGCCAACCTACATTCTTACCTTGCACATATTCTTCTATTTTGTTATTATTAAGGTATACGTGTCAATATAATATATTAACAATTCATCATCTGTATTGGTAATATTTATATATTTAGTGGGGTTCCACTGATTGCACTTCATCGTAAGTTCCAAAAAGACTGGGCTGGGCCTGCCCATGACCTTGCCTTCAAATGCCCTCTACTCACAGACTCCTTGGCTCCTCTACACCCAGCAGGCATAGAGATGCTTTGTCTGCCCATATGTTTCCCACCCACCCCCCAGTCTAAATGTGGTTCACACTGTTACTCTCACACATAAGCCTGCATTCCTTTTTTTGTAACATCTACCACAATCTATAATTACATATGTATTTGTGAGTTTATGTGCTAATGTCAATCTCCCTCACTGGCTTGAAAGTCCCATGAGATGAAGAAATTTACCTGCTCTCTTACCATTGTATACCCAGCATGGAGCTCACAGAAGGCATGCAATAAGTGTTTATTCGAATGAATGAGTGAGAAAATGAATAAACTATAAGTTGATTCGTGACTCACAAATCTATCTCCCTAGTCTCTGCTCACTCCTGAGTGCCACAACTGTGTGTTCAACTGCCTTCCTCTAGGGAGTGATTTTCTCCTTACTCTAACTTCTACTCAGCCATCAGTCCTCATCTTTCTATCCACTATGAACCTTCCACTAACCCATTCCTTCAACCCACATTCTTGCTTGACTTCCTGCAAGAGCTGCCAAACCACCCTTCACATGTTAGCAAAATAATCCTTCCAAAATGCAAATCTAAGGGGAGGGAGGGGTAAATATGATCAAAATTGTTTACATACATGTATGAAAATAGAATAATGAAATCCGTTAAAATTGTTTTAAAAGGGGAGAAGGTGAATAAAAAGAGTAATGGAGGGGGTACATTTTCTCAAAGTACATTATGTGCATGTATGGAAATACCACAATGAAATTCCTCTGTACAATTACTAAACATTGATAAATAAGGATATAACCTTTAATCTTAAAAATGCAAATCTAATCAGGTCCCTCTTGTGCTTAAAACTTTTCCAAAACTGGGAAGAATGAGAAACAATAGCAGTCTTTCATAATGCAGAGCTCATAAATTTAACAAATTTTTAAAAATAGGGATTCCACAAATAAAGAAACAGGAATATTGACAGTTATGGAGGTAGCTTTCCGTAATGTAATTGATTATCCATTGTAAATAATAATTTTAAATGCAGATTTTGTAAAAATAGCTTTCATTAGCTTGCTAGTATCCTTGGGATAAGCCCCAAATTCCTTGGCATAAAGAGTTTGTCTTCATATGAAGTCAGTCTATACTGCTATTCTCATCTTCTACACCTGCTCTCCAGGGCCCTGACTTCCCATGTCTAACTGCTCAAAGGTGCCATGCTGGTGCTTTGACACAAGTTGGACTCTCCACCTCACTTAGCTAAGTTTCCCATGTCTTTTAAGATTCATCTGGTGTTACTTCACAAACACTTTCCTGAGCCTTTCCCACTGCTCCTCTGGTCTCAGTGGTCCCCATCTTTAAACTACAATGACTCCCTATGGATAGTTCTATCATAAACTAGAAAACTTTGTAAGAAGAATTGTATCACCCATCACCTGGGAGCTTGCTGAGGACAGGGGCTCCATATTACTCCTGTGCCAAGTTCCAAGCAAAGCATAGAATAGGTACTTAATTAATGCTGATGAATACACAAGGACACAATATGCTTACATTTTCCCATCTCTAAAGTAAAGAAGTCACAAGAAAAGGATTAATTTCCCTAAGGAGGTCATACATTTAAAAGCCAACTGAAAAAATGAGTAAAGAATATGAACAGACAATTCACAGAAGAAGAAATATAAACGGCTCTTAATCACATGAAAAGATGATGTATCTGACTCATAAAAATGAAATGCAAATTATCTTGATTATGAGACACCATTTTAAACTATCAAACTGGCAAAGATCAAAAGTGTTGATAGCACTGTGTTAACAATAATAAGTGAGGTAAAAGACTCTTGGAGGTGATTGATGGAAGCATATATCATTAGAACCTCTGTGAAAAGCAAATTGGGAATAATTCTAAGGATTAAAAATGCAAGTATTCCTCCTCAAAGCAACTCTCCTTCCTACAAGTTTTAAAAGATTTAAATATTCTATATTTGGAATTTCAGTGCATGATAATCTTTCACTTCTGAACTTGAATTGTGTATCCCTTAATTGGAATTTAGACTACACTGTCTTTATGACTAGTTATTTCCCCAACCAGATAATAAATTTCTGAGATCAAGACTATGTCAAAGCCAGGTGTGATGGTATATGCTTATAACCCCAGCATTCAAGAGGCTGAGACAAGATGATCATGCATTCAAGATCAGTCTGGGCAAATGAGACCCTGTTTTATAAAAAAAAAATACTATGCTAATATGTCAAATCTTTTCCTATCTTTCTCAGTGCACAGCACTACACTGAGTACATGTGCAGTTCACAGGACACAAGCAGGAAATCTTTGGGTCATTCTAGAACATAGCTCATTGTCCCAAACCCCAAAGGAAGATCACCGTTCCCTAGGAAGTCACCACCAGAAGCAAAGAGAGGCTGAAAGGATGAGGATCCAGGACTGGATCTCTGATCTAAATTACCAACATAATTTTTAAGCATATTTTAAAATTTAATATATTAAAATATTACTTTACAACTACTAATACCTATTTCTCCTATAGGCCCCTGAAGTTTAGGGTAACATTAAGGAACTTGGGTAGAAAAAAAAACACTCAGCTAGAAGAATGTCAGATTTTACAGGTGTGTGACCTCCTGACAGGAAGTAAGCTAAGGTTCCTAGGAAGTAAGCTAAGGTTCCTATTTTTCACATACACGTTTTATGTCAAAATAACAACTAGAATTCCTCAAGTTCCCTCCAGAAGTTTCTCCTTCTCATTAATTTGTATTATGAGGAATAAAAGGAGAAAGTCATAGTAATCTTTGGTGGGGGCCCTGAATCTTCTGCTGTTCTACAATGTGTAACACCCCCAGAAAACAACATGTTCAAAGAAGAGAGTTGCCCAAATGTCATGTGGATATGGATATTATCACAAATTATGGTAATAACATTTAGATATTCATGTTATCAGATACTAATGATTAAGCATGCCAATAGGACCAGATACTGCTGAATCAAGCTCTTTGTATTGCCAAATAGTATAATCTATGAATATGTGTGCACATCAATCAACATGAAGAAGGCACCATCAATTAGAATGCTTCAAGTTTGTGCAATTGAAAATTCAACTCAAGATGGCTTAAATAATAAAGCTATTTACTATCAAACAAGTCAAGAAATTGTAGGAAAGATTACTTTTCAATCTGCAGCTCAGCTCAACAGTGTCTTCAAAGCCGGGCTTCTTTCCCTCTTTTAGCTCTATAGCTGATTCCTCTTATGGCTATTCCAGATGTCCCTTGAAGACACAACATTCTATAGCATTTCCAAGTATCTCTTGTAAGAGCAGAGCTAGGAGAAACTTTCCCAGAGGCCCCTTAGAATTCACCAGGCTATTGGTCAGAATTTTGTCATGCGCCCATGCTTAAGCCAATCATTGATATAAAAGCTACACTCTGGCTTAAACCCATCATTATCCACCCCTCAGAACTCTTGGAAAGTACATGGAGGGAAAATACCTCAACATATTAAAGCTCTGTTTGTTGCCAAAGAAGGATAAATAGTTTTGCTTTTGAGGTTTGAATAATGTCCTAAGACACATATTAATAAAATGTACTTCAACAATTAAGAAATTGTAAATTTTTATTAGTAGTCCACAGTTTCCTCATCTTTTCATAATACCTAGTTCATCTAATTACAAAATAACTTATATTTATCAAATGAAAGATAGTCATTTATCCACCCATTTATCCATTCAGTTAAAGATGTTCTAAGCACTTATCATAGTCAAGATCTAGTTCACTATGAAGAATTCAGTAATCTCTAAGTTTATGTCATCAAGAAGTTATTATTTGGAAAATGCCACACTTTAAGAAATAATGGTATAATGTGAAGATGCCTTTCAGATTAAATCCACATGGCTGTGGGTATGGCTCAACTGGTAGAGTGCCTGCCTAGCAAGCACAAGACCCTGAGTTTGAACCCTAAGTACACCAAAAAAAACCCTTTAAATCCATGCACAAAATATCCACAGATGCTACAGAATTTTCAATATTTCCAGCCTAAACTTACAAACAAAAGTTATCATTTCCTTAAGAAAAAATAATTCATAATTTTTAATCAGTAAATGTAACATTTACATGAGATTATAGATTTATTCAAATGATCCTGATTAATGAATCTCAAAAATATTTATATCTGTATAACTTAGAAATGTGATGTTGGAAAAAATGCAAAACTGGTATTCATTTGGGGAAGATAATTCTGGAAGAGTTGTGGAATATGCAAATTATTATAATAATTAGATTCAAAATCAATTCTAGTCCCTTCATGTACTGGGAAATAAGAAATAGAGTAGACTCTGCCATTAACTGAAAAGTTCCACTGACATCCTAAGAACTAATTCTAAGTGCAGTGTTCTATAGGTCACAAAAACTTGTTTCCTCTCTGACAGCTGAGCCAGGAAGTTTATCCTCACATTATTGACTTCACCAGATGAGGTGAGGCCAACCAACTGAAAGTATGAAGAGTCAAGGTGAAAGAAAGACTAAAGAAGAACTCAGGTGTAGAAATATTTACAGTAATTAAGAAGCTTTTTGTTTTGTTTTATTGGCATTCATCCTAGACACTTCCTGTTTTGAGGGTGGGTATATAACTTATTCTATGAAACTCGTAAGCAAGTGACAGAAAAAGCAGCATTCTGTTGGGGCCTCAATAGTCCCCACACAAGGCATTAGATTCCGGCATCCTCTCCTTTAGTGAGCAGGTACATAGCTTCCTAAGGGGAGCCTAAGTAGATTTTTATCCACTTCTCTTTGGGCCCTTGTTCAGGCACACAATGCACACATGTACACATCGTCCTATTCTGGAGAAGGAAAATCTTGGCGTTCCTGAGGCTGTTCACCCAGACTCTGAACTTGAATGCTATGAATGAAGTCAGGATAAATCTATTCTGGCAGAAGCTTTTTTCATTCCTGGCTTCATAGACTTTTGGCACAATAATATTAATTCTCTGAACTTTTGGTGGCAGTTTCCTGCTCTTGGCTGTACAGACCAAGCTAAATGCTACGTATGACCTTGTTTTTAATTTGCCCAGATGGTGTGAACGAACTTGTGACTCAGGGCGCCCCCACATCATGGGCTGTTTTTTAAGAAGAACAATTTGTACCTTGGGTGTAACCAGCTCCATAGATGGAGCAGCGGATGGAGATAAGGGATGGTAAAGTCCAGTCAGTGCCTTTCTGATCTAAGTAAAATTGATTTCACCAGTAACCTGGGAAATGTTGAGCTTTATTTTGGATTGGTGGAATGTTACTCTTGGTTACATATAAAATGGTCACTAAGCGCAGATTGAAAAAGCGCAATGGATAGAAAGTAGTAGGAAGCCAGTCCTGAGACAACTGCTTCTCCTCTCTGCTCCACCCACCCCACAGTGGATTTGTGTGTGCTACTTGTGGAGGGATTAGCAGGGAAATCGGTGTTTTTCATTACATTGGACACAGGCCATATTCTGCCCCTGCCTACTGTGAATAGCAATTTACTTTGTTTCCTTGGAGATTACAAGAATTTGATGCCTAGAAAAGACAAGAAAGAACAAAGAAGATTTGAGAGAAATGCAAACACAATTTTCAAGAATTTTGGGCTTTTAACAATAATATACAGAAGACTGTCATTCTGAAACTGCTTCTCGTTTTCTTTACTTTTAACTTCCCATTTCTTCTTCCTAAAAATGGGTTTGTCTCAGATGAAGTTTCTCCTTCCTTCTTCAATGTTCCATGTCCTTCTTTCCATACAGATACCTGACACTCACCATTCCTAGCAATCCTTTACATACATCAAAACTGATTCCTTCCAGCCAAGATGGTGGCTAGAACTCAAAGACAAGCTTGTGGCTAAAATTGCGGCTTAGTTCTATGTCAAAAGTCAGCAAACTGCAGCCCTCAGGCCAAGTTCAGCCCACTGCCTGCCTTTGTGCAGCCTACAAACTAATAATGGATTTTACTTGTGTAAATGATTGGGGGAAAATGAAAAGAATAGTGATGTTACCTGACATGAGAATTATATGAAATTCAAATATCAATATTCATAAATAAGGGTTTACTAGAGTGCAGACAAACTCATTTGTTTATGTGTTGTCTATGGTTATTTTCACACTACAATGACATATGGTAGTAGCTACAGGAGACTATATAGTCACAATGCCTAAGATATGTACTATCTGGTCATTTACTTTAAAAAAATTGCCAGTTCCTGGTCTAAGGCCTTAAACATGTTAAAGATGTTAAGTAAGAACATCTTAGAGAAATAAATTTCAGGCAAACCAATAAGGCAAAGGCTAACACGTAGATACATTAAGATCTGAGACCCACAGTCAAGACTAAGTGGTTACCCTGAGGAGTTACCCTCAGTATAATGAACAGGGGAGAAATGAAGGGATATGCAAAATATACACTCTGCACTCAGTAAGTGCAGAGATAATGTCAGTGTTGTTTTCTTCTACACCCCATCACCTAGCCCACTTCTCAAAGCTGGGCAAGTGCTCATTAAATAGTTGTTGAGTGAATGAAGAGAAAGACAGAAGGAAGAAACATATAGCAAGTAAAATAAAAGTTGCACAGGGCTGGGAGTAAAAGAGGGTCCCCAATAACGACCTCAACTTGGTCTGCCCTATGTATATATCACAGGTTCGCAGAAGTTATCAAACATCCCACTTTGGAAGCTAACATATCAAATGCTAAATGGGTGCCCAAAAGATCAAAGAAATGTCTAAATAACTCTGGTAACTGCCCTGATGCCCATTCAAACCCACTTTTTCCACCCCCTTCCTCAGTCACCAGATACACATAAATTTAGTTCAGACATTAAATTTAGATGTAGAGATTAGTGAGGGGAAGGAAATTGAATATAAAGTTCATGAAATAAATAGCATCACTTGTCACTGTTGATTTTTGTTAACTGGCTCTTCTTTCTGAAGCAATCTCTCTCTCTCTCTCTCTCTCTCTCTCTCTCTCCCCTCTCTCTCTCTGCTTGCAGGTAACACCCACACATATCCTTCAGCATTGGCAGAGATGCTCTCTCAGATAACAACTGGAGTTCATGCTGCACATTTTCATGCTCATGTGTCATCATCACCATGTAAAACCACAACTATAGGAAAACAAAGCTGTTTGCTGCTCTTCTGTCTCAACTGACATTTCCACCCAGCTCACAGTTTCTTCTTTGGAGACAAAGGAGTGTTTGAATCTGTCATTGAGATAGCTCTGCCTGATGAAGTATAAGTAAAATCCACTCCATTCTACCCTGAGGTCAATTTGCCATTCTACAATTTCTTTTTTTTTCTTTCTCCTTGTATTTTATCATTTATACATTTACTTACATGCGTATACATTATTTGTGCCACCTCCCCTCCTCCCCCCACCCCCCTCTACAATTTGTTATCCTCTTGGATTTCTGGCACTCCAAACCCTTTCACAGACTTTAAATGGGCAAAGATAGAGAAATGGCCTTGGGAAGCACACATCCTGGCCCTTTGTGTTTCACCAAAAGGTGAGGTCAGCTGAGAAAAGCTAATATATTCTTGGATCATCCAAATTTCCTCCCAAGCAACTTTTAAACATCAGGCCCAATGTCGACACCCTGAAACGTTTAAACAAAGGCACACTGAGAAAGTGTGTCATATTCGGCTATGGACACTGACGTGGGGTTCTAATTGGTGGGAGCCTGTGAATCTCCAAAGGGAAAGTACACCTTTCTCCTAGGAGGCCAAGTGAGAGAAAATGGAGAGGTCCAACCCCTCAGACGTGTTCCTGAATAACCAAACTTCTGAACACAACCTAGATGTCAAGATTTAAGCAATGCCTCAGTTCAGGAGAACAAATAGACCCTAGGAGAAGCAAACATCCACTAAGGTGTTGGGGTTGTAACCCAACCATACCATTTGTTCCTGCTTAGTGCGGCGGCCAGGCCCCTGTTACAATGGATCCAGAAGTTTCTTTTTGATTTTTCTCACCCATTCATTATCTCTGTTCCAGACAAGATGAGAGGAGGGCAGAGGATGTTGCTTAAAAAGGAGTGAATCCTTTTCTCTGACTACAGAGGAAAAGTGAACTCAGGTTTGTGAGCAATTACACAATTCATATAGTTGTGTATTTAGAACATGGCAGGAGGTCTGTCAGCAGAAGTCGTGAAATTTGCATTCTCTTTCATTTTGAACTTAAAAAACTTTCTTTTTTTATAGAACTAGATATCATTTTTATTAGTACAATAAAAGGAAGCTTATTGAGATTTATTGTGTGACTGGGTTTTTCTTGGCCAATCTGGTCCCCTTCCAATTGATTTGATTAGTCCTGTTAAACCATCCATGAGTGACTAGCTACATTCAGTCTTCCTTGAATAGAAGACTCATAAGTTCATTTTTATCAAGCTTTAGTTACTTTATTAAATCTACTAAGCCTCATTTCAACAAAGGTTTGGAGAAGAACTCATTGTACACCTGTTTGACTCCAGATCACTGTCAAAGTAATATTTGCAACCAAGGAAACAGGAGCTGCTACATGAATTTATGTCTGTTGTTCAAGAGCCAAGAGTCACCCTTATCTACAAAATAGTAGCAGTGTATGTGTGTGTGTGTGTGTGTGTGTGTGTGTGTGGTTTTAATATCAGTCTGATTTGTTTTTTAATTAACATATATTGTACAAAGGGGTTTCATTCTGGTATTTCCATATATACACACAATATACTTTGATAAAATTCAGCCCCTGTTATTTTATAAGTCTGATTTGAATTTTCAACTTCCTCCAAATGCCACATTTTACTTGTTTGTTGTTGCTTTCTTATTTTGAAAGTATTGCAATTTATTAGAATGCTCAGCTATGACATAGCATAACAGGTAAAGATGCTGACGTTTTCTGTCTTCACAAGTTCCATTTTTGAGCTCTTTTTTAAATAGAGCCAACACAAGGAATTTATAGAATTTGTTGGGGTAAAGTCACTACAGAAAAGAGTAGATACGATTTTAACTACAAAGGCCTCATTTTCAAAAGTCTTAGGCTACAGATATGTTTAAAACATAGTTAATAGTCCAGTAAGAGGGAATTTGAGGACTTCAATAAAAAATAAACTTACTCCTGGCTGTGGCTTATTTATCATGACATTTTAGGACAATTCCTTCTAACTGTATTAGTTTTCTAGGCTGTACAAAATATTCTAAAATGTAAATTGAGTTATATCCATCATCTTTCCTTACACCAGATTTGGCTGTGTATGCTTTACCTCCAATTTCTCTAGTAAAATGAGTTGGGACTTAATAGTAAAGTGGAAAAATCAAAATGACTCTTTCCTTCTCATGATTAGACCATTTAGAATGACCACTGATTCATAAGCCCATGTGAAATTCATTTAATCAGTCAATAAATATTTATTGCATGCCAGGCACTAGTCTAGGTACTGGGAATACAGCAATAAACAGAGTTCTTTTCTTTATGGAGTTTACAATCTAGTTTGGGAGAACAAACAATAAGTAAAACATCTAGTATATGAAAAGGCAAAATGTAGGGCTGGCAGAGTGAATCAAGAGGTAGAGCACCTGCTTAGCAACCGTGAAACCCTGACTTCAAACCCCAGTTTCACCAAAAAAAGAAAAAGAAAGATGTAGAAAAGGCAAAATATTATGGAGAAAAATAAGCAAAGAAAGAAGACAGGGTATGAGGGGAATTAACTAGGGCAGAAGGTGACACTGGGACTGAAACCTGGAGGAACTGTGAGAGCAGCAAGGTCGACATCTTAGGGAAGAACCTTCTGGACAAATAGTGTGTGTGAAGGCCCTGAGTTGGAAACACGCCTGCAACATCCAAAGAGGAATAGGCCATAAAGCATAAACAGACCTACAAAAGGGAGATTTCTGAGCCTCACATGGCCTTGCAGATACCACAGACACTCACTTCAGGTCTTGAGAGTGAGTCTGTGCTACTGTCTTTGACCTGAATTAATAGTAGGTCTATGGCAGTGATGACCCTGATTCCATCATTGGTCACATCTCTAACCTTCAGCATGTAGTTGAATTTAACGCTTTGGAATCAATCCCCAAACCTGCTGCAGTCCCCATTGGACAGTGCAAATTCTGGGATGAAGGGTTAGACACCCATTTAATCATCCACAAACCCATTAAAATACCCATGCAGACAGTTGGCTCAGTTAGTTAAGCCATAGAACTGACTGATTCAAGGTTGAAGTTCGAGTTCTCTTACAGAGTATTCACACTGCAGAACACACAGGTAAGCCCAGTCTGACATCTCAAAGAGGTAAACCATTGGTCTGATAAGAAACTGTGACTAAATCCAAGCAAACAAACCAGAAATGTACCTTTCAAACTAATATTTGAAAGTCTGACCTAAAGAGTTGTGGGGGGAGGGCTAAACCAGAGACATAAAAGGATTTATCCCACATCTTTCATCCCCCCCTCACCTCTTTTAAGTAAAAAGTTTTCTTCAGATTCATTGCCAAAGTTAAGTATGCCTGCCCTAAAGGCAATATTAAAAACAGATACATGATAGTCTGGTAATTTTATCACTAGATAAAAAGAATATAATATACACTTTGTTTGTTTTTTTAAGTTGGCATGCTCAGCCCCAACCAAGTGAGCTCACAATCCAAAATTACAGAAACACCATTAATTATAGACTTAATAGCAGCAAATGACATTGTTTTCTTCACAATTACCATATCTGAAACTGCAAGAGCATTACTCCAACCACTGTTTTTAAACCATTTCTTCGTTCATAGTAATAGTGAAAATAGACTTCCCTATATAACATTTCTTTGGTTCTGTTCAGAGTGAGAAAGAAAAATAATCTCAAGTATGACTCATCTTTAGTAAACCTACTTTTCCAGTTAGAAAACAAAACCATGTATAACCAAAGATCAAATCTTTCCATTTTTAAAATACATATATATTTATTTATTTACTACTGCCTTTCTAAAAAGTCTCCAGGTCTATCATTTTCAAATACAATCTGATATTTTGGATTGAAAAGCTCTGTGTGCCAAGATGTTGGCCAAAAGGCACAAGTGCCAATCTAAAGTCAACAGTCCTTCACCAAATAAGTACTGCTGAATTTGACCTTTGCTGGATTAATTAAATGCTTGGAGTAGAAGCCCATTTAAAAATCAACCAGAGTACAATAGGCTAATAAGATTCCTATCCCTCCCCTCACTCCCACATTAAAAACAATTAAAGACCTCCTTCTATACAAAAATGTGGGGGAAAGAAATGCTTTGTATGTCAATGCATTATTATTATTATATGTCATACAAGGGAAAATATTCCAAGAAACAGGAAAATCACGTTAAGAGGTTTTCATATTTTATAGCACCTCATAAACTTGGGTTTAAATTTATGTTACAAATTCCCTCCCTTCTTAGGTCATTGTTCAGTTTAATTATTATATATAATTTATCTATATGGCAATAATAATAAAAGCTAGCATTGTATGTCAGGCATGCTATTAAGTACCAGTAAACACAAAGACAGTGGAATGTTGCCTTGACAGCATGCCATGACTGTCATGACAGCGGCCATGCCCCAATGGCGATTATTATATAGGAATAGACATTTGTGACCATTATGCTCATTTTACAGCCAAAAACCATAATCTTAGATGAGCAGTGACTTGTCTGAGGCCATTGAGCTATTTGAATCAGGTCTCTTTGCCTTTCAAACCTAGTCTCCTCTAACACACGAATTGAACAAAGAATTGAACAAATGGTAGAGGTGGTAGTAGAGCTACCCTTCAAGTTCCCCAGGCATACTCCAGTTAACCAAATTGGAAATAGCAAAATACTCGTGGTCATTTCAGGGTCAGGCCTTTGCAGTCTCTTGGGAACTTTGGTATTGTTTCAAAAGACACACTCCAAAAGACTTTTCCATGCCAATGGATTTCCAGGGCACATGGGCAGCTGAATGCACAGAGTTCTGGAACTTTGAGCCCCACAGCAAACACAGTCCCTCTAAAGGAGTTATCTCCAGAGCTCCTTATTCCTGATGCCTTCTGTAAAATTTCCACTCAATGCTGGCCACCTTCTTACCACATAGCAAAAATGATCTTAGTGCCTTCCTCAGGAGAAGTTTCTTGGAATTTATTCCTTGTACTCTGAAGAATTCTAACATCCCTTTTTCGTAGTATCATCATGTTCGTCTGGCATCCCACTTCAGATCACCTCATAGACAACATTGAAATATATGCTTTGACTAGAGTGAACTGCTAAACAAATAATCGTCATAGTATGTCAAATAAAGACATCTTTTTTCCTGACACATTCTGCTTTGTGTGGAAGGACTATTTAATTTTTTTGAAATCATACTGTGAACATTAACACTCTCAGGGCAGGAAGTGAGTCCATTGGTCAAACTGATTAAATGTGGCCAGAATTCATCAAAGACAATGTCTACACCTTTCTAAAATAACAAGAAAACTGCATTAAATAGGAACTAAATGGCTCATTTCATGAATGGGAAACAGTGTTTTCATAGTTTTAAAATATTTAAGTATCCCTACCATCTCCCTCATTGTAATCTATCCCCACCCCAAACATCCATTTAACCAAAGGGAATGACTTTTTAGCCTTCCTTCTCCATCCAAAATGTCCATGACTATCACACTCTGCTTGACTGAGTATAGGTGAGGAAGCATCAGGACTCAGCCAGCATCCCGAAAGCAGACTTCAAAGCTAACAGAATCCATTCACTTTTTGTTTTCTATTCTAACTTCTCAATCGAGTCAATAAATACATAAGTTTGAATTTGGTCATGGCACTGCAAGACTTGGCCTGCCACAGGAAATTTCTTTAACTTCACTTCAGAGTCTAAAGATGATCTTGATATTTGGTCCAGATACTCAAGAAGATTGGCATTCGTGACCCAACAGGGGCTCAAGGTGGCCGGCTGAAGGTTAGGTGATCTTTTCCTATCCAGAGCAATGGTGTTGAGCAGGTGGAAGGGTGCCAGCCAACTGGCTTCTGGATAGGTGTCCCTGTCAGGGGCGGTAGGCTGCAAAGTCTCTCGCTGGGGCATAAGGTTGATAGTGCCTGCGAGTGGGCCCGGGCCTTCGGGGCGTCATGTTCATGTAGTCACTCTGAAGAAGCCTGGTTGTTTTACTCTTCATCTGCGGAAAAGAGAAATGACAATGTGGAAGAAGGTAGAGGAGATATCAAGGGAGGTATTCCAAGACTTTGGGGACAACAATTCAGAACACCAGTCAGATGACCCTGAACACCAGCATTTCTTAAGGACCATGGACTTGGACAATGACTATTCAAATCTAACTATCAGCTCTTTTATATTAACTTGAAAAATCTCAACCATAGGAAATATTTTGGAAAAATGTGTTCATGGTACTCTCAATTCTGTGATTTGATCTGAATTCCAAAAATGTATCTGCTTAACATAGTCACTATTTATACATTTGAAAGCCTTCCTCTTTAAATAGCATTTCCATTGCAATAATCTTACATTAGTCATTTTCTTAACATGCCATTTTTCTTTTTGACATTACTGGGGTTTGAACTCAGGGCCTTGCACTTGCTAGGCAGGTGCTCTACCACTTGAACCACTCTGCAAGTCCACCATTTTTCTTTAATTAAGCAAAAAGGACCTTTGGACTCTCCAGAGTTTGGAATAATCATAAACTTATAGCGGTGGAGTTGAAATTCACAGGGATTTACAGTTCTAGACAACTAGTTATATCCTATTTCCCTATGTGTATTATTTCTGCAAAGACAATAGTGTCACCCACCTCTCCTTCCCAGGTTCAGCTCCCTCAGGATGAATTTCTACACTTCAAATAGAAGTAATACTGAGCCTGGAGCAAAGTTACACCCATCGTGAACCATGGCACAGTTTATGCAGGGGCAAGGGGCATTACTTCTGGATTAACATGATGGCAAAATTTACATTTCGACAAAAGACCCATCAAATTTCTAAAAATAGAAAACCATATGGATGCCTGGATTCCAGATTCTCTATTATAAAAAAATGTTTATTTCCAGGCACATGGACCTGATGCGTAAGTAGTATGTGGTCATGAATGACATGGATATCTGAATAAATAAATGAGTGAATGACTTCATCTCTGGCCTCATTTCTTGCACTCTTGAGCCCTTCACAACTTCCTTGTCAAAGGAGCATGAAGTGTTAAAGATCTGAAAAACATCTCTACAATAATAAATCCAAATAACATGTCTTCAGTCCTCATCTTCTTGAACTTTCAGCACTATGCTACAAAGTTGGTCCTCCATATCTGGAGGTTCTTCATCTATGGATTCAATCAACCACAAATAGAAATATTTGATAAAATATTTCTTATTAGTCCTTAAACAGTACAATATAACTACTTACATAGCACTTGTATTATTGTATTAGGTACTATAAGTAATAGAGATTATTTAAAGTTTACAGGAGGATATACATAAGTTATATGCAAACACTAGGCTATTTCAAATAAAGAACTTGAGCATTGTCCAATTTTGATGTTTGAGAGGACCCTGAAACCAATCCCACTCAGACACAAGGACAACTATATTATTGATTCCTCTCTTCTTTTTGCAACACTCTTCTTTGTCTTCTGTTATATCCTCATTTTCATTCTACCTCTCTGGTTGCTCTTTCCCTGACTCTTTTGCAAGTTCATCCTTCTCTAGCCATTCAATATTAGAATTTCTCAGAGCTTGGTCCTTAGCTTCTCTACTCACACTATCCTCTGTCTCTAGCAATCTCAGCTCCAATATCCACTTATTCATCTGAATAAGCCTCAAAAGCACTCTACACTCAACATGTGCAAAATAAGTCAAGTCTTTCCTCAAAATCAATTTCTCTCCTAGTGTTTCTCATATCCATAAATGACACTCCCATATAGACAGTTGTTGAAGCCAGAACTTTTCAGCCTTATCCTTGACATCTTTTTCTCCCTTATCCCTTGTCCCAATGGAAATTTGACAAAGTCTGAAGACAATTTTAGTTGTCACAAGAGAGAGGGATGCTGCTGGCATCTAGAGATTAAGGGTCGGATATGCTGCTAAACCTCCTACAGTGCATAGGACAGCTCCTACAGCAATGAATTATCTACCCCAAACCATCAATAGTGCCAAGATTGGAAAATCATAATCTAAAGTCAGATGATGAAGAAGAATGGGATAACAAGAAAGTAATGGGAGAGGTACTCATGGAAACCAAGCACGTGAGTGATGTTGCTCTTCAAACATCTTGGTTCCACATCCTTTCTATAAATAAAAGACTAGGACTCTCTTAGGCATAGGGTTACTGTAGTGCAGTGGTGAGGCAAATGAAAGGTCTGCAACCAAATAAGCATAGAAGGCTGCTGATGAGATCTTGAGAAGTATTTATAATACTTACTCCAACCCTTGAGTAAGTAACCCTTTGCCAAACCTTCAAATGAAAATCCTCACCCTTGGACAAAACCCTCAAACAAAACTACAGCTCATAGAGAGGCCCCAGTATTCAGATGTCTTCCTGACTCCTGGCTACACACAAAGATCATGAAATATCTGCTGCAATCTGCTCCCATTCTTATCCTCATGGAATTATCAGTGGGTGGGTTTAGTTAGTATCACCCTGACTCTAACCACAACAGTGGGAAAGAAATAACATGAGCATGACTTGGAATACTATCGAGGACTCACAGATATGTGTGCCCAGACAGTCAATGTCTATTAAAAATGTGTGACTTTGGGGCTACTTCTCCTTTGCCCTGCCCTCTACTTCTGCCTTGCCCATTTGTTTCCTGAGAGCAACAGCAACATGTAGGGCATGCACAAGGCAACTTACTTAAAGAAATGGTTTTCAAGAATCTACTGGATGTAAAAGCAGATGCTACCTGTACAAACGCTCCCCACATTCCCCATATTGCAGTGTACGGTGGGGAAGAGCAGGTTTTTCAAAAGCTCCTTTAGACTAAGCAATGGAATGGTTTTATAGCTCAGCTAAGAGAATGGAGAATTGAGTGAGAGTAACAGGTGCTGGTCTACAAGACCAAGAGAAGCTTTTTATTTACTCAATGTCAACATCAGGTCAAGAACTGACATAGAATCTGCAGCTACTCCCAGAGACCACTTAGCCTAGAACTGCCTATAGTAGCATATCACAGACCCTTGGGAAGTTAAGAAAATAGCAACTTCCACCAATGCACACTGTAGACCAGCTGAAAATAGGAATGCAGAAAATTACCCAGGAAGTGGCTAAATCCTAGGGATCCCTCATGCCTTAGATGCCTAGCTCATCAAGGTACTTGTTGCTTATACAGCAATAACAGGAAAAGACCCCAAAGTACAAAATACTGTGTTATTCCATGAAATGTAGATATATTTTTATTTGTACCCTTTGGCAAAAGAACACAAAGTCATAGGTTTGAGATGCAAATAAAGGGTATTCTTATTTGATAACCTGGTTTGACCTCAAGAAGCCACAGGTGACAAGACATGCCAACTCACAGAGAGTTTGTGAGACAGAATAAGACCAAAATAAGTTTGTCTCAAGATAAACAAGATGAAATGCACTAGGAATTAGTAGGGCTACCAAAGAAAACCCCACAGCATCTATGATATGTCTGATTTGAAAGTGAATTTTTTAAACTCATTGAAAGTGAAAAGCTGCTTTTGTCCTTTCAGGTGATTTCACTCACTCAGCAAATTAGCACTTCATTTGAGAATCTGACATTCTAATGCATAGTCACCATAAGTTTTAAATGATGAGTAGTACTCTTTTGACCACTGAATGTTAAAGCAATTCCCCAAATTACTCCCCACAATGCTAGTAAATTTGTTTGATCTAGGTCAATATGTCACAGGAGCACACCTTTCCTGGAGAAAGGTAGCCAAGGGGCCATTGCACCTTGCCTTTAGGTTAGGAAGTTGAGATTCTCAGTGAGAGAATTGAAAAGCCATTTGGTAGGCATAAAAGCCAATGTTTGGGGATTAGAAAAAACAGCACTGAAAACCCTAAAAATTCTAAAATCATTGGCAACCACCACAGAGCTGTAAGATACCTGAGATGAACACCCCAAGATCCAGAAAGATGAAAGTTCTCAACTAACATCAGAAGCAGAACTTGGGCAATATTTTGCTATACTAAAGCCCCCTCCCCTCATCAGGATTGGGCAATTTGCAAAAGGCAAGCCAGGAAAATTTCCAAGATGATATCTAGCTTAAAGAATTCCCCTTATTGAGACAAGAAAGGCAAAAAAGGCAGAGGGAGGGTATTTTTAAAGTGCTAAAAGAAACAAACAAATAAGCAAAACAACCTGTCAAAAGTATTGGGCAAAAGTACCCTTCAAAAGTGAAGGAGAACATAAGACGGTTTCAGATAAACCAAAGCTAAGGGCGGTTTTTGGGACCATTCTTACAAGAAATGCTTTAGGGGAAATGAAATGAAAGCACACTAGATGGAAACTTAAAGCAATATACAGAAGAACTATCACTGAAAAAGGTAACTACATAGCTAAAGGTTTAAAGTAGCATTAATACTGTATTTTGATAACTCCTCTTTTGCTTCCTGTATTATTTAAGGGACAGATGTATGAAATCATCATTATAAGTCTATTAAAAGGCATACAGTTGTGATCTGTGACATCAAGTCAGTTAAATTGTGATTAAAAAGAAAAAAAGAATTCCACCCAGTCCCAGTGGCTCACACCTATATTCCTAACTACTCAGAAAATGGAGACCTAGTTGGATCTCCATTCAAGGCTAACCAGGCAAAAAGATCACAAGACCCATCTCAACCAACACAAGCTGTATATGGAGGCATGTGTCTGTCATCCCATTTATACAGGAAGTGTAAATAGGAGGATTGAGGTCCTTGCCGGCCTGGGCATAAATGCAAAACCCTATTCAAAAAATAACTTAAGCAAAAAGGGCTGGGGATGTGGCTCAAATATCTCAAGTGGTAGAGCATCTGCTTAGCAAGCATGAAGCCCTGAGTTCAAAACTCAATAATACCGAAAAAAAAAGAACTCCACAAACAAGCAGTCACTTTATTCCCTGCTCAGCAGAAGGCACAGATTAGGCAACAAGTCACCTGACAAATGTCTCCCTGTCCCCTAAGGTCTTCTGAGCTTCAAGGAACATGTGGAAAACAATCAGGAGGCAAACTTTGGCAATAGGTCAACAAAAGTTTAAAAGGACCTAAAGCTAGAGGATAGAATAACATGACTTTGAATCCTAAAGTCATTCTGTCACTGAGGCCACAGAAAATATGATAGCTTCATATGACATGGCTTCCAGAAGTCATTGGCTGTCCATGGCTGAAGTCATGTGCACAGATTGTGCCTTAAAGGTGAGGATTAAAGAAACTCAAGAACACATGACAACAATACATGAGGGATTCTCCTTGCTAAGGAGGTCTTTTGTTTGTTTGTTTGTTTGTTTGAACTAAGGGCCTTGCACTTGCTAAGCAGATGCTCTACCACATGAGTCACTCCACCAGCCCTAGGAGGTCCCTTCTTAACAAATAGATATGTTCATCAAAATGTGTCAAACCTGGGCCAAAAATTCAACATGGAGGACGGTAAAGAAAAATGTACCAAGTTTATTACCTGAGCATTTTGCAGAAATTGGTAAATTCCAGTTCAGTGGTGAGGGCTCAGAAAAGCCTATTCCCCCATAATACTTTCATAATGACAGCACCAATCTTGGGTTCACACAATTCAATTGCTTCACATGAAGCAAAAAAAAAGACATGACTGAGATAAACAGAATGAGTTTCTTCTAGGTTTGAATATACAATTTCAGTAGCCTCATTTCTCATGATTTTTGACCCTGAGTCAAAACTGTTGAGTGGCTTCAGCTTCCGGGTTTCCATATTTTTATATCTAGTTATTTGCTAAAGTTGTTTCATGTATCATAATTATTTTTCAAAATGGGTGAAAGAAAAGTAACTACCTCTAATCCCCCTATCCTAATTTCCCCACTTAACTTCTACCTGGCCACCTCCTCAGTGACTTCTGGAAAACAGAACTCACATTAGATTGTTTCCTCAGACAAAGTTGAACAGACTAAAAGAAAGGAAATAGTTAATAATAATAATAACATTGAACAGAAAATAGACCAGGTGAACAAAATTCTCAATATATTCAGACTGAATGTGTGGTGGAAAAGTTACATAAAAACAATACTGCTTATCTTACCCAGAAAATAGAAAGGGCCACTGTTACTAGTGAACCGTAGAAAGCCAGAACTCCACCAACCACCACCAATGCCCAAAAGGGCTTAGACTCAGGAGACAGGTGAGGAGGACAGTGATGTTTCTCTGAAAAGCAGAACAGAATGCATTAAACAAAATGGGAATGGCAATTGAACACATTTCTGTCCTTCTGAACATAGACTTGTGCTACCTAACTCCACCACTGACAGTGACTTGATTAGTTTTCAAGACTGAAGTTGTTTATTTGATATATTACAAAAACTTTTGTAAATGCCACAGTGTACCCCCAGCACAACAATAAAAAGACTAAAGTTGAAAACCATTACTTTCTGCATTCATCTGACCTTATTGAATCATCTGTGTGATTCAAAATGGTGAGTTCCAATGGCCTTAACCCAACCTCATCCCATTTCCCCATCAGATGCCAGTTAATCCTAAACTGCGTCGTTGAAATAAGTAAAATGATATATACATTTTCAAGCTTTAATAAAAGCCAAATACAGCAGTCGTAACACTGGGCTGGCAATCAGAAGATAAATGTCTAGTTTCAACTTTAACATGGTGATGAGCAAGTCACTTTATATCTTTGAGTATCAGAAATGTAATGGGAAGAAACCTATAAAAGTCCACTCAAAATCCATTTATATGGATAAAATGTTTTATTCTTAGCTTCAAAATGGAATATTTTAACCTTTGACTTAATTCTATCAATTTTTTTCTTTTTCTGGTGATGGTACTGGGGATTGAACTCAAGGCCTTGAGTTCTACCATTCTATCACTTCAGCCAACCACCAGCCCTTTTTGGTTTAGTTATCTTTCAGATATGGCTTTTGTGCTTTTTGTCCATCATCAACCACAGACCTTGATCCTCTTACATATCCTCCCACCTTCAGCCTAACTAGGATTACAGAAGTATAGCTCCATGCTTGACTTGATTGAGATAGGGTCTCACTAACTTTTTGCCTAGGCTGGCCTCAAATTGTGATCCTCATGATCTCCATCTTCCAAGTAGCTGGGATTACAAGGCATGAGCCACTGTGCCCAGCCCTGCCTGGGCATCATTAATATTAGAAATTTGAATGGGACTCAGCAAGCATAATATTCTCACATTAATTGCCTCTATTTTGCCAAAAAGAATCATTTGACAAAAATGGTTTTTTCCTTATTTAGTATTCAATTTTTTTCCAGCACAGCTCTGTTTCAGGATAGGAGAAAATGCATTTATTTAAATTATGCTGGCATTAAATATAGAACTGGTCATACATTTCCTATTTATCATTCTAAATAAGTGAAAAGCTATAGCATGTCCACAAAGTGTACCAGTTATCTATCTGACTGCTTTCATTTTTATGTGTTGATACCAATAAACTACATTATAAATTTAGGAATCTTATGACTTTTCTCCCTAATGTTTAGAGAGAACATAATCTCAATGTAAGCTCAGTAGACTTATTTCCACTGATTCATGAATACTGTTTAATAATATTGAGTTCTGAACCTTCATAATTTTGGATAACTTACCCAAGTTCACACACTTGATCAATAGCAAATTTCATATCCCCTGGTTTCTAGTCCAGCATCTTTTGTATGTTTTGGAAAACGGAAAGGTACTTGACAGAGGAAGACCATGTAGCACAGAGAACTAATTTGAAATATAACTCATTCTTCCTGAGTCCTGATCCATATACCCAGTTGCTTCTTAGAGGGCACCTAGGTACATACTTTCATGGCAAACTTTTTCTAGCATGACCCTCTCAAATTGAGAATAATCTTATGTGATATATTCACATGGATTGTAACTTCATCTGACACTCCACCAGTCAATGCCAATGAGGGAAAGTAAGGTATTCAAAATATAACCTTGAATCTTTTCTATAGTAAAAGAAAAAAGTATTTGAAAAACAGGATTTGTCTTTATCAGTGTCAGATCACTTGGGACTACTCTGGACTTACCACTGATCATAGTCTAGTTTTCGGGACTTCAGTTGAAACCTTTACTTTAGGGTGGTACAGGGGTAGAGTAGCATGTTACCTTTCACATGGATTATGGTCCCATTGCTCTTCTCGTTGTCTAGATAAGGAGGAGGATACATGACCTCAATTTTGCAGAAGTAAATATCTGTCTGGTTAACATACAAATTCCGGAGGTAGAAAGTCACTGTGTCATTGCCCAAATTCCCATCACAGTTGAACCCTGTATTGGAGTGAAACTGAAGCTGATGGGAGAAATTCCCATTCACAACACAGACTTCCACGGCGTTATCCAGTCCCTTATAAAGGGATGCCCGGAACTCCTTTGAGAAGAGGTTGTAGGTATACTTGCAGCTAAGGTTGACCTCATTGTCGTACACCACAAGCAAGGGTGACTGCTTCACCAAAATCTTGTTTTCTGGAGAAAAAAAATCATTTGCTTAGAACAGGGGTATAATAATAACTTTTTGTCCCTGAAACCAAATGTATTAACCAAATGAACAGATCTCCAACAAAGGCTTTCGCTAGGCATGAAGTACAGTTTCTCTTGGAATGATAATTGTACCAAAAGTTCCAAAGCTTATGATTTTGTAATGTGCTCATCCTCCTTTGCAACGGAGCACATTTCTACCTTGAAGGCAAAATGTGGCCTTCTGTTAGCCTTGGGCACACAGCGACGCACCCAGAGCTTTTGAATCTGTACTGAGCTTCCTAAAATGTTAAGCATGCATTGGACTGATTTCCTGATTAAGTGAGACACTTGGAAGCAGCTTTAAAGCCTGACACACATGCACAGATAGATGTTTTTCAGTCATGAGACAGGTTTTGGGGGAGGAATTTAAATGTTTAGAAACATTTTTACTTTGTTTATTGGCCATTCCCAGAGTGAGATAAAGAGGTAAGAAAATATGTTAACCCAAATGCAGGAGAACACATTGACACTGTTTCCTACTCTACCCCAATGCTAGCACATGACAACAGATTCCTTCTGTCAATGACTGTATGAGGCCTAACATCAAATCGTTTGTCT
The DNA here is from genome assembly GCF_047511655.1 of Castor canadensis. Classification (NCBI taxonomy): domain Eukaryota; kingdom Metazoa; phylum Chordata; class Mammalia; order Rodentia; family Castoridae; genus Castor; species Castor canadensis. The sequence continues at coordinate 153,488,297 of NC_133389.1, read as the reverse complement.
GAAGTCACTGAGCAAATTGTGAGCAAAACCAGAACTAATACCCAATCAGCCACACCACCTAAGAAACAGACCACTCCAGCACTGAGAATCAACTTTGCAACCAAAAGACCCTACAGACTTTCTGAAACAGGACCTCAACTTTGCAGATTTCAGCAATCAGTTTTTTAATCTTTGGTTCAAATTTAATATGAACAAATCCATTTTCTGTATTGTTTTGGGAGTATGCTAATAATTATCTATATATTTGCATTTTTAGAAAGGTTATTTGAAGTAACACCAACACCCACATACACACACTTAAGAGCCAAATGGAATCTGTTAAAATGAAATTTGAACTTTAACCTGGTTTTAAATTTATTTACTCAGGTGTTTTGGTTTTGCTTTGAGTAGAAGGCATCTGCATAAACTAAGCCACTAAGAGCTTTTTGCCTCTTACACAGTTACCAATACCACTGTAAATGAAGAATTTTATAAAGAAAACCAATGTCTAGGTCTTCCCATTCCCAGATATTCTGATTTAATTGGCATAGGCTAGGGATGGGAGGTATTGACATTGGGGATATTTTTGAGCAACTTTATTGATATACAATTCATATACCATAACACTCACCTTTTTAATGTTTGTAATTCAGTGTTGTTGTTGTTGTTTAGTATAATTAAAGTTGTGGATGGTCACCATTATCTGATTACAGAGTATTTTCATTACCCCAAAAGGAAACTCATTAGCAGTCATTGCCCATTCCTCCCGCCAACCTCTGGCAACCACTAATTTACTTTCTGTGAATTCCATCTTTTTTGCCTATTTTATTTTATTTCTATGTATTTACCTATTGAGGACATTTAATATAAATGGACTCATACAATAGGTGGCCTTTCATATCTGGCTTCTTTCACTTAGCATAATGTTTTAAAGACTCATCCATGTTGTAATATGTATCTGAACTTCACTAGTTTTTATGGCCAAATAATATTCCCCTGTGTGGCTATACTACATTTTGTTTTTCCATTCACCACTTTTGGTCTATTACAAAAAATGCTACTGTGGACATTTGTGTATAGGCATTTATGCAGATTTATGTGTGTACTCTCAGGTACACACAAGGAGTGGAATTGCTGAGTAATACAATAACTATATTCAGCTTTTTGAGGACTTGCCAAACAGTTTTCCAGAGCAACAGCACCACTTCACAAACCCCGCCTGCAGTGTATGCAGGTTCTAATTTCTCCACATCCTTGCCAACACCTGCTGTTATATCTCTTCTATTACAGCCCTAGCCATGTGTGTGAAGTGGTATCTCATCATGGCTTGATTTGTACTTTTGTAATGATTAATGATTTCACCATCTTTTTATAAGCTTTTTAGCCATTTGTGTATCCTTTTAAAAGAAATGTCTATTCTGATCATTTTCCCACTTGTGAACTGATTTTTCTTTTATTGCTGAACTATCAGAGTCCTTTTATATTTTTGAAACAAGTTCTTTATCAGATATTTCCAGGCCAGTTAATTCAGAATCTCTGGGTATAAGACCCAGGCATAAGGTTTTCTAATGTTGTTCAGGTGTTTCTAAATCAAGTTTGTGAAACAGTAAATCTAACCTAATTTCTTATCCTCAAATCCGTAGGCCTCCACAGGCTTTCCAACTTTATTTTCTCAAACTAAAACCTTCCTAATAAGCTAGGCCATTTAAGTCAACATCCCTGGAACACAGATGAGCACCCCCACTTCCACGCTTCATCTACTAGCTCCATGGCCCAGAATCTCACTCACTTCTCCGTCTCTCAAGACAACAATTTGTCTCTATCACTCTTTTGCCATTTGGTCAGGATTTATCTCTTTAACACTTCATTTCCTATACTTCAATTTGTTTATCTTTTCTTCACTCTTGTGTATTTTTTCTACGCCTAGTTTCCAAGTCTCTTGGCAGCAAGGACCATATGTTACACTTCTTTGTAGAATACTGTGAGACTAATAGGATCTCATTAAATAATTGTTGAGTGAAAGATGGTGATCTGACTACATCATTGCTATGAGCAGCTAGGTCTTCACCACCATCTCTTTAAATCCTTGTTTAAAACCTGTGTGTCCACAACTTTAGCTTCATTTCCAATTCATTCAATAAATACTCTGAAAAAGCACTGAAAAGTGAACTTGTAAAGAATTTAAAAGTTTAGCTTGTCAATATGAAAATCTAACTTGTTCTCTGTTTTTATTTGTTTAGCTCTTTTCTTCATTTACCCTGATGGAAAGAGTAAAAAATGCCAGCAGACCACCTGCATTTCAGAGAGTGCAGGTTAGGAACTTGTATTTCTGCTCACTGAGCCCCCTGGAAACTGTTTCTGTAGCTAATTCTTTGTATTTTGTTTTAATGGGCATTCACATTCTTTCTGATCTGACTGCTGATTTCAGGGAAAAGATGAGAATAGGACTTTGTGAGGATAAAAAAGGAGAGTGGGTGGGGAAACCGAGTGAGACTGGAGAGAAACCCCAGATGGTTACCCAGTTTGGCTTCCTCCTCCCCTCACCCAGTGAGGTGGAGTTCCTTAGTGTGTCTTGTATAACTCAGGGTGTGACACCTTCCCAAGACACGCACTGGAGATAACGTTCCAAAAATGAACTCCTTGGGCAGATTACAGTCTAGTGAGAAAAAAAAGATATATACAGACAACTAGTTTTTAAGTAGTGGCACAGTGATCTTCAGTTTCTGGGGGCAACTAGGAAGCCAGATAAGCACCTATAGAGATCACTGCTGGCCTGAGATGCAAAGAATGATGCATACCTTGATTTGACACTTTTGAAACCAAGTATAAGTAGTCTGGGTAAGATAGGTCATTATGTTGGAGACTGGGGGGGAAGGTGGAGTAGTATGTCGAGGTTCAACCTGAGTTAGGACTGTGGAGAGGAAAAGAGAGCAGTCTAGGCAAAGAAGATGAGAAAGAGTCTGGCAGATGTGGAGAATAACAGCTACCTCAGTTTTGTTGGATCATGAGTTGTGAAAGATGAGATTGGTAAAGCAAACATAATTCACCATATTATAAAGGTTGGTCTTTGTCCTGCAGGTGACAGGGATCTACTGAAGGCTTTTAAGTAGAGAAGTAGATGTACACCACTTTTCATTTTATATAGATCACTTTAGAAAAATGAGGAAAGTAAATTTGGAGGGTACAAAGAGTAAAAGCATTGATACCAGGTAGGAAGTATATGTAGTGGTCTAGGCAAGAGGTGAGAGGGACTGAACTGGTTTGAAAGAAGTGGATGAAGTTGAGAAATGTTTACAAGCTAACATTTGCAAAACTTGACATTGACTTAGGTATGGTGAGTAAGAAAGGAGGAGGAGTTAAAAATGACTTCCTGAGGTCACAGGGCCCTATCAACATGTAGCTATTTTCCTTTTGCCTGTATCTCTTCTTCACTCAGCTCTTTATTACATCACCAGAATAGACAGCTCAGAAACTGAGGTAAAATTTAGACATCTGGGGTATGAAGAAGATATCTTTCCAGACTCAGGGATCATTGCAAAGAAAAAATATAATTTACCTCAGAGGTTAGTGGGAAGAGTTGACTCTGGAATTTCTTCCAGTGTTGGCTGTTTCTCAGAAAGGAGAAGCAGCAATCTTTCTCTTCTGAAACTACTTTCCTTCATAAGGTGGAGTATAGTGAGATAACTGGAAAATAGATTCCCCTCTATCCATTATGGGGCCTCCAAATTCAAATCTTAGTGTGGCTGAGGTTGATTGGATTTCTTCTGAGCCCAATTGACCTCCACACAACAAATCAAGAACTTTTCTCAGGAAGGAGAAATCCAAGACCCCTGTACCAAAATTATTTATTACATATTCGTTGTTCGGCTAATAAAAGCTCTTGATTTGGGGGTGAAGGCTGTGTTGGGTTTTTTGTTTATCTGTTTGTTTGTTTGTGTGTGTGTGTGTTCAGGCTGCCCTCAAACTCTAGATCATCCTGCCTCTGACTCCTGAGTGCTGGGATAACAGTTATTTGCCACCAGGCTAACATATCTCTTGGTTTTTTTTTAACATATATATTTATTTATGTCCTATAACACTTGGTCCCACCCAATAGTTACAAAGAGCCTAACTGAGAAACTATCTCACAGGACCTCAAAATCTACATCTGCTTTGGAAAGACACTAAATGAAAGAAATTTATTTTTAGTGACAAAGTAATATTGAATATGTGTGATCATATGCTTTCCATCACACACAATAATTCTCACTCCTTTTATTTTCTCTTAAAAATGAGCATGTGTGAAAATTTACAGCCCTCACTCCATGGGAGTGAAGTATACATAAATCAAAGCAACAGACAACCAGAACATCAAATGACAGTTGGTTTGGATATGTATTTGGTTCTCTGAGTTCCTGGGAATCCACAGTACTTCAATAATTTAAGGACATATTATAAAATTTATGGACATTTCTAGGCTCAGAAGAAACTAGAGAAATATTTAGCTCCTACACTCCTGTTTGATTCCTTTTTGTTTCTCAGATTGTGTTAGAAGTGGAAATCATGCTACTTAGATTACTTTGGTTTTGGCAGACTTACAAATAGTTCTTTCCCTACAAATATTTGATTTTCCTTCTGTGACTGGTTAGGCAAGGTCTACCTAGGTCAAACCTAGTAGGTTAAAAGAGAAACACTGGTGAACCTATCAATTGTATTTGCTTATGTATCAAGACTGCCATTTCTCTAACTGAATCGACAAGTTGTTTTGATGATGAATTTAGTGCTTTGCTTTTCAAAGCCTTTCCCAGCAGCTAAACTCACTAAAGGTGTGGAGACAGGAAGCAGTAACCTCAAACCTCTTTCCCTCACAACTCCTGCTTGACAACAGACAACATGAAGGGGGAGATGGGAGGTGAGAAGGTACTTATCTGCTGGTGATGAACAAGGCAGCAAGAGCTAAAAGATTTCCCACAGATAGTCAGCTAATCTTGTGATGTAGACAACTTATGGGAGAATGAAATGGCTTGTGCTTCCATGAGAATGGAGTCAGGAGTGCTTAGTTACAAAAACAACTCCTTCCCTTTTTACCTATTGTAAGTGGGTCAATTACTATATTTAGTAACCAGGTCAACCCTCTACATAGGTGGAGTGGACCTGTAAGGTGTGGCTCCTGACATCAAAGAACCCTGACTTTAAAAGGATGTTCCTCATCAGTTCAGTTAATGCTTGGATTTAAAAAGAAGATGAAGCCTAAAATACAATGTGGGAAACACATCAACTTCATATTCACAGGGCTACAAGACGCTTTCTCTTATTTTATCTTATCTGCAGACTACATTAACCTGTGGAACAAACAGACAAGACATTCATTCCTATGTCCATTTTACAGATGAGGAAATGATCTCAAAGAGTTCAATGAGTTGTCCCCAATCTCAGGACAAATAAGCAATCCTTGAGACTTCAGCACATACCTCATGGTAGAGTGTAATCTATTGTCCTTTTCCTTCTGCCATGTTGCATCAGAATTTCAACACAATTTCAGTGACTGGTTCTTGACCCTCTTAAATCTGGACTGATTAACAGGGGGTCTCAAGTCAGTCAGTGAAAATACCACAGAGTAAGAGATAAATGGAGTAGGAAGAGGACTAGACCAAGACAAATTCCATTTTCTCCATCACTTTGATGGCGTCCCATTTGCAAAAAATGCTCAGCTAGAAGGAAACTTGGAGATGATCTAAGTCAATCCCTTATTTTACAAAAGAGGTAACTGAAAACAAAAGAAGTAAATGACTTTTTGAACAAGATCACAAAAATAACGGAAGCGCTAAGATGTAACTTGTTTAAGCATCGGGGAGTAATGTTTCAAATCATGAATGAAAAGAAAAACATCTTTTTTCATTCAGCAATACTGAATTGATTTCATACTCAGATTTAAAGAATGTATGCTTCCAAACATACTATATTCAGTAGTTCCTCCTCCTTTCTGCAGGTTCAGTTACCCACAGTCAACCCCAATCCAAAAATACTAAATGGAAATTTCCATAAATAAACAATTCATAAGTTTTAAATTGTGTGCCATTCTGAATAGCACTGTCCCACCCAGACGTGTGTCATCCCCATGTCTAGCACATCAGCAGTGGATAGGTTGCCCCCTAGTCAGTCTCATAGTTACTCTCTAGGCCATCAGATCAACTGTGGAGGAATCCACTGCTGGTGTTCAGGTAATCTTTATTTGACTTAGTAACGACCATCAAATACAAAAGTAGTGATACTGGCAACTTGGATATGCCAAAGAGAAGCCGTAGGGTGTTCCCTTTAACTGAAAAGGTGAAAGTTCTCTAATTAATAAGGAAAGGAAAAAAGTATGCCGAGATTGCTCAAATATGTGCTAAGAATGACTCTTCATGAAATTATAAGGAAGAAAAACAAATTCATGCTAGTTTTGCTGTTATGCTTCAAATTGCAAAAATTATAGCCATGGTACATGGTAAGTACTTAGTTAAGACCAAAAAAAAGGCATCAATTTGTAGAGTTTGGTACTATCTGAGGTTTCAGGCATCCCATAGATAAGTGGGGAACAATTTACCCAAAATATTTTGCTTACAGTTTGAAAAACTTCCTAGAGGTCATAGATGGATCCCAAATAGGAGTTTCAGATGATATAGTCACACAAAATGCCTCTTGCAAATTATTTCCAGTGCATAATCAGTAATAATACCATTATAACTCCTCCATTTCAACTAGTCCAAGTGTACAAAAGGGACATTACTTAATACAAAAAGTCACTTTTCACTCCAACCCTAACTGGGAAAATCCTTTACTTCAGGGCTTTTGTGAGTGACATTTGTTTGTTATGTTTAAATTTACAATAGTCTATCTTTCCTTTTCTGTATCATAAGCATCATAGAGAGATAAAATGGCACACAGAGGCTGTGAACCAGAATGGGGAAAGCAGTACTCCAAACTGAAGTATGCCTTAGGAAGCTAGAAAGATATAATATGAAGCAATTAGAAAGACATAATATGTGCTTAATTAGCCATTGATTTTCCTCAGAACCTTTAGGAACTTTACCGGGTTCCATTAAGCACATCAAAGTCAGAGTTTTCTTTGCAGTTGAAAGTTTATGTTATATGATCCTCATCTTGAGTTGTTTCCTTTTTTAAAATTCCGACTGAACAGAATTTTACATGTTAGGTAGGAACCAAAGAAAATGAAAGCTTTCTACTTTCAACCATCTTGCCCTATGATGTTTGTGAGCCAATTGTGAAGATGGCACTGGTTTCCCTGGCACAGGACACCTCTCTCCTGACCACAGAGCTGATTAAGTTTCTGTAACTGTCCTCTGAGTACATTTCCCGTTTGGGTCTAGGACACCCTCCAATATGCGGCCATCTGACCATCTTGCTCCTTTTCAGACTCTGTAAAGGACACACTCCATTATAGGACAACACAGTGTTTGCCCTGGAACCAGTAAAACAAACTGTGCTCTCTGGAAGGAAAGAAGGACTCAACAGTCTGTGTCTCTAGTAACTCTTGGTGCCTTGTCTTCCATCAGCTGTCAGAAAGATGAATGTGAAATATTCATAAGAATATATCTCTTTTCACCATCCTCTTTGAGCTACTAAGAAGATAAAACAAATCTGCTAATAACTCATCATGCTTTGAATGGCCCAGACATTGAAATGCATGTTAAAAGGAAAAAAAATGCAAGTTACAGTTTCAAAATAACTTTGTGGTCATTTTGTCTCATTGCCAATTGACTGTTATCTTGAAACTCTCCCCATTTTCATAAGGAATAGTGATTTAAGGAAAGTCTTTCCAAAATATGGCTTTGAACAAGCATGATATACATTCAAATGCTTTATTTCATTCAGGATTCCAACAGAAAACAGATGGCACACTCAAAATTGATCATTCGTAGGAGGGCTATTTGCAAAAGATGGTAGGCAAAAGTATGGAGAAAGCAAAACTTCAAGGGGGAAAAGTAAGCACCTATGGCTTGTAGCGGCAGTTATGACCACCCTTAGATCTGAACAGGCAAAGGAATAGAGAAGTTATCAGAACCAGAAGGAAAGAGAATTGTGCAGAGGAGGCTACCATTGGCAGAGGCATGACTACTGTTGAGAGAAAGTCAAGACAACTACCAGCCCTGTCCAAGATTGTATACATCACAACTATCAGCTGTATCAAGCACATTGACTCTTGTCAACAGTACACATGATTTTTTAAACAAAATCTTAAAAGATCTTAATTCACACAAAGATAAATTATTATATATAACAATAAAGCAGAAATAGAAGTGTGATGAATAAATTTACTAAACCAGTGCTTTGAGCTAGCACTAGTCTAAGCCACACCTTTGACCTGATTTGTGTTCCTACACAGGCATTCACAATAATATAGAAGATACTTGTCCTTATCCCTTTAAAATACTATTGTACTACATGTAATTTCAGAAATTAACTCAGAGGTCAAATAGTTCAGTAGCAAAAAGTGCCATCTTGAGTACTGAGATCTAAGGCATTAATTTTCAGAGAAAAGTTATCAAAATGATCAATGAATACTTTCTCAAAAATTTTGATCTGTTCTTTGATATCTTGAATTCTGCCATGACAAAGTCATTCATTCATCCAACAAATAACTAATGGAATCTAATGTACTTGATTCTTGGGAGATGGAAAGCTGTAGGAGAAATCCTAAAGCAGGTACACATTTAGCTATACTGCAAAGTCATGGATCATGCATGAACCCTATAGAGACCATTGGCTTTGTTTCCATATGGGATGACTCTGGATGACTATGAGGCTCATAGCTCATGACCTCATGGCTGGGTCATGAGACCTGAGGGAAATTTGGACTGATTAAGATGAAAGAAATGACAAAAGTATAAGGTTTGTTAGGAATAGCAGAGCATTTTATTTGTTTAAAGAGAAAATGAATGAAGGTGGCTGATGCCAACAATTGAGGGCCTTAAGTGCCAATTAAAGGCACATGGATTCCTCTGGACTGTTAGCACAGCAGCAAGGAAGGCATTGGCTTGGAGCAAGGTTGAAGGCAAGGCAGAGACCAGTAAGGAAGCTGTTTTCAGAGCATCCATGCAAGCTTACAAGGCCTGAGCTATGGAAGGGCAGGAGAGATGAAAAGGCGTGGACAAGGCCTTGGTGCAAAGTCCTACAGATGGTGAGCAAGAATGGAAGTTAACAAGAGTTCATGGGCGGGGTGAATTTGAGAATGTTGACCAAATCAGGTAGGTTTACAATGCTGTTGGGTTTTAGACGTGTTGCATTTGAAGGGTGGCCAGGCCTCCTTGAGGAAAGATCCAGAGTTAGAAGCATAGGACTGAAGTTTAAGGAAGCTAGTCAGAGATAGAAATGTACACTGGTAAGTCATCTATATTAGTATGAAAGTTAATATTAAAACTTTTAAAAAGCCATTGCCTGTTCTGCAATCCACCCCTACTCCTCAGAGACACTGCCTAGCAATGCAGGCTATGAACACTCTAGAATAGAGCTCCTAAACATACAACCACACAAATTTGGGTGCAGTGTTGCCCAGCCCCTGTCATTCAGGGGGCCACAATTTTCCTCTCATCAACTCGTGCTGACAGGACAATGTAAAACGCCAATGTTCTAGAGATACTTGGGTTAAATGAAAGTGGTACCATGCCAAAAGACACTGAACCACTCCCCAAAATCAAATTTTATCATCCCAAAAGGTTGTCCATAACACAGAGTAGGTAACCAGAGCCTCTGTAGCTTTTGACATAAATATTACAACAATAATTCAATAGCAGATCAAAAGAAAACTCATAGATATAAAGAAATCTCTTCTATTAATGTATTATTTTCTAAATATATATTTAATCTAGCAACCAAATTTCGGTATTCCTGACTTACCATCATTCTGAGTCCTCATTCTAAACAACTCTATAAAGAAGACAATACATTTCTCCTGTCTGCTCCATTCTCCCTAAATCTGATATCTTTGAGGAGCCTACTTGGCATATGAGAATGTTCTAGGTAAGTGTCATAGCCTGGAAGTGTGGAAATAATCACTATTTTGAACTTTAAAATTGCAAAGGAAAATAAGAGTCAGCAAAGTCAATATTGCTCCCCAAAGTCTTGCAGTCATTTTTAAGCACATTTGCATCTAAGACCTAGTTATCAATCCTTCCAAGAGATCTCAGAGATAGCCAGTTCACAATTCTTTGTATTTTCTCTAGCAAATCCTAAGGGCATCCACTAAGGGGTTGAACCACCTCATTCAAGCTGATAAAAAGCTGACATTTTTAAATTGCACTTTAGAAACACTTCTAAGCCTCCCCCTGCCCCCCACCGCCCAAAATAGACCTGAGATATCCACTAGTCCAACCCCTTCATATATCAGATGAGGAAAATGAGGCCTAAAAAAATTATGTTGTTGTATAAGAGACTACAACTCCTAGTCACATCTCTCTACCTTGGGAAATCCTTTGCTTAGCTTGTGAGTTTGAAAAAAGGGCAAAGAAATGTCAGACTTGGTCTCCCCAAAGCCAAAGTCAAACAGTCACATTCTTGTTCTAAAAAAACACAGGGAGATGCTGAGACTGAAAACTGGAGCCCTACCCATGATGTTGGGCAGAGTTGATTTGAACCTTGTGACCCATTATCACAGCCATAAGCTGAGGTCAAGCCCAGCCTTATTATGAATTTACGAGTTCTCAGTGCAAGAATTTGAAGTATACATGGACTAAGTCCTCAAAGTCAAGTTATATTACCCCACTGACCTTGTTAACATAGGTATTAAATATATATATACATATATATAATAGACATTATATATACTTCTTAAGTGAAGCATTCTATACACACACACACACTTAACACAGCAGTTTTTAACCTCAGGTTTACCAGCATGAAATGATTCATCTACCCTAACTTCATCCCACCATAGCTCTACTCCTATAAAACTCTTTGTCTCCATCTTCTTGAACATTTGTCTTCTAATACTCCCATCTCCTTGAGAAAACTGCCCTCACCTTCTTTTTTCCCTCTCCTTCATCCTCTCTTTGCTAATAGCCTTTTCTCTCCTCCAGCCCTGCAATGCTACACACACACAAACACATATACACACTCAAGTTCAACACTTGTCTCCTTCCCATGCCAAACATAATTAAGTCATTCAGTTGCAAACATTTATTATATGTCTACTACAAACAAAATTATCATGGTAGACATTTTAGAAGATACAAGTTCCTTATTGTCTTCATAATCTATCCATTTCCTGGTCTTTTCAGTGTCTCTGCTTTGTCCCCCTTCACTTTTTCTTAATCCTGTGAAGTCTTATTTTCCTTCCCCGTGTCTCTGTGTAAACTCAGAAGTCTCATTGACCTCCTTCCCTTTTAAAAATTCTTTTCCCTTTTGAATTTAGTAGCATTCCCTTAGTCTTGTTCCTCTCAAGCCAATTCTGTTTTCTTCACTAGCTCCTCATCCTCTTCAGCTGACATCAGAGGCATGTTCCAGGCTCAGTTCAATTCTGCTCTCCCCTAGTTAGTCCCTCTCCTTTCAACTAGCCATCCATTCCCATGTCTTTGGCTTCATTCCAAAGATAATTCCCTTTTTTTTTCTTATCCAGTTCAGCTGCTTCAAGATACCTTGAAAATGAGATTTAACCTGGTTCTACCCTATCTCTCTAGACTTCCCACCTTCAGACTTGCCATCTGTTGCAAGAACATGAAACAGCATTCTTGATTCAATTTCCTTATTAATATTGCTCCTTCAGACAATATGGCATTGATAAGAACATGAACCCTGGGTGAGACTGTCTGTGGCCACAGGCTAATTGGTCTACCTGCTCAGTATTTCAGTTTCCCCATCTATGAAATAGTATAACCTGAGTAACAATTTCACAGGATTTGGGGAAAGATTAAGTGATTTAATACAGGGAAAGTCATATAGAACAATGGAAGAATATAGTGAAACATAAATTTACTTAGCGATAATTAATAACATCATCCATTAAAATCCTATCTACCATTAACATCCAGCTCAATTCTCAATTCTTCATAGACTTACCATCCTTATTAATTGTATCAGAGAGTTCATTTTATGCTTCCTCGTTTTGATATTAGTTCATTCACTTTTCTTCAACATATAGCTGACAAATATCTAGTTGTTTCTAGTATTTTGCTTAATATTGAGGTTATGAGGAGGAGTAAGGTTGATCCTTCCCTCAAGGAACGCAGTCTAGTAGGAAAAACAGATCTGTTATCTCACATGTAACTCACAGTAGATGTGTCATAACGATTTTGAGAAGCATGAGGAGGAATGAAGTCCCTTAGTTTGCCATTTAGGATCTCAAAGAAGACCTTCAGGTAAGAGGTGTAGGGGACATTCCAGATTAACAACAATAATATATGCAAAGCCATTAAGACATCAATTAGTACCAAGAGGTAGGGGAATGCCAGATGTTATCAATTGTCTGTTTCCAGATGTTGCTTCCTCATATACAGTTTTCTTAATTAAATTATAAAATCCATGAAAGCAGAGAAGACTCAATTACACAAGCAATATTGCATGCTAAGTCTTTGTATTTCTCTTCCTCTTCCTTATATTTCTTCAGACTCCAGTAGCGAGTAAAATATAAGAGAGGTCTAATAAACATTTGCTAAAGTGAACTATACTCCCATGGGATCTCCTCTTACAAGTCCACAATAATGGTAGAAGTATCCAGAAAAAGCTTTCTCAAAGAAGCAGATCTTGCTCCAAGTATCTAAAGTGAAAGATGGTAAGATCTGAGTGGACAGAAAGTGGGGGAGAAGGCATTCCAAGAAGGAAAGAGCCTCAGTAAGGTCCTAAGGGGCAAGTGAAGGTGTGTGAGACAGTGAAGGCCGCTGCAATATTGGAATTAAGGGTCTTATATTAGGGCCTGAAAGAAGATAGTTTGGATAAAGAAGATAGGACCAGCCTAAAAGCATCAAAAATACTAAGTAACTTAGCAAAGTTGTAGGAACAACCAACACAACTCTCTTCTCTATAAATTCACGGGTGTCTCTTTTCCTATCATCTCTACACACCTGTGATTGAATTCCACAATTCTCTAGATAGTTCTGTTATAACTATTTTCCATAAAATAGATTAGTGTAGCTACAGTATTATTCAAAATTGAACTAAATTGAAAGAAAAATTCTAGGATGTTTCCACAATTCTTAGTTATACTTCCAGAATTTCAAGGTAGATTATATATCTGTCACAGAATCTAGACTAGTATCTTGCACACAGAAGATATTCAACAAATATCTGTTGAATGAGCACATGAATGAGGGCCTGACTTGCCAAAGCACAAGAAAGAGCAGGTACTTTTGAGAACAGGAACCTAATAACATCCTGTTTTAGTTCCCCAGGAGTCTCATGGTGGAAAAAAAGTCTCATAAGTACTCATTCACACCCACCCTCTATGGGGTAGAATCTGTGGATCACAAATGGGACCTTCCTGATCTTAAGTTATGTGCCCTTATTATTAGTAGCTTTCAGTGTCAAAGAATATCATCAGGTCCCATAGAAGCTGCAAGAACAGCTAGGTGATGTTCTGGCTCTTCATCATGTGCGAAGAATCCCTAAGCAATGAAAGACATTATATCTTCTCAGAGAAGAAGGAAGAAGAAGAAGAAGGAGAAGGAGAAGGAGAAGAAGAAGAATTATTCAAACACCCACCTAAGTTCTCAACAAGAGAATCAACATCATTGTTAGAATGAGGACCATGTCAATAATTCAGGTGGACTGAATGAATTAGTGGGTGATGAATAGGAGTTACTGGAATAATCAGAACATTATAAGGTATAAAGTATAAGTACATTATAAGATGATTCAGATGCTGTGGGAAGATGTTCACAATTATCAGAGACCAAAGTGAACTGTGAGTAATTCTGAATGACACCATCAGGAGCCATTAACCTGGTTACCTTGTCAGCCAGAGTCCCCAAGATCATGAAGATGAGGACAAAAAGATGAGATGACGGTAATGATGATGTAGAGATAAGGAGCAGCTCTGAATTGAAGTAAGAAATTCTCTACCACCTTGCAACTTCTCTTACAGAAATGAGAACTTTAACACGAATTATCTGCATGGTGACCACAGACTAAATCAAGATACTTATGAAATTAGCATTGAATTACTAAGACCAAAGAAAATTCCTTTTCTGAGCTTCTACAAAGCAACTGGATAGATCTCAAATCCAGCAGCACACCTCTCTGCTAATCTTCAGAGTCATCAAAACGAGACTAACAAGTAAAATGTTAAACACCATCTTTGCAAACACCTTTCTCTGGTGCCCAAGGTAACTTTCCTCCAGCTCTAGGAACTGGTTCTCATGCAACAATTCTCAGACTAAAAGCTCTGTGTGTGTTGGCATTTTGTTCTTTTGTTGTTTTAGTTGGTTGGTTGGTTGGTGAATGGTGGTGGCGCTAATACCACACAACTGACCAAAAAACAGTCCAAGAAATCACGATAAAAGAGCCATACAGATGCTTTCCCACAGCTAAGAAAGGCAGAGACCCCTCTGGTCAGTCATAAGGCCACCCAGATATCATTTTTCCAATGTTTGACTAAACTCTCTACAGAAAGTTCCAACCTCTTGGAATAAACTTCTTGAAGGAAAAGCAAACTATAATCTAATCGAGATGAAAGGGAAAAAAAGGTTTTATCCCTTGCAATGACCCACTGTGAAATAATTGGGCATTATGGGAGGAGCACCTGCTCTCTGAGCTTTAGATGAGAAAGTCTGGAATGAATTGTGTGTCCTCATCAAGGCCCCTACGAGGTAACATAAAGAGCTCTTGTTTTAGAACTGATAAACCACAAACAGAATTTTCTTTTGGGATGTTGGTGGCATAAAAATTTTCATTTTGTAAATGTCAGCACACTGCATGCAGGAAATACTTAGAGAAAGATATCCACACAAAATAAATGCCAACTGGTAATCATATGGCACTTCTCCACTCACAAAAATGGAAGAAAGACATTAAAAAGAGGGCCCCACGTGTAAGGAAAGGTAGGCAGCAAGCGCCCTTCCTCACCCATAGCCAAGGTTTGAAGGTGAGTGCTTCTCATTAAGATCATAGAGTTCTATGTCTGATCTATCTGTGGCAATGACTCATTCTATTTCCTGGAATTGATATATCATACTACTTTTACAGCTTTGTTATAAAAGTCCTTGCTGGATGGTTGCCTTAAAAAAAAAAAAAGAGTAGTGTATTATCTTAGGGCATGATAGTAAACCAAATTCTTAAGCAATGTTCATATTTTTGAAATATCCATCAAATTTACTTAAAGTGACAAAACACATAGTCACTTTTTTAAATCAAAGAAACTTGTTTCAGTGTATTGGAAGTCATGTAATTACAAAAATCTATTTATTACATTACAGTTTTCAATGTTCATCATTTTATCTTACTTTCCTAAGCACAACCCCAGAGCAACAATTAACTATAAGAGATAAATTAGTTTTTTCTGTGCAAAACTACCACAGAGGAAATCATTTGCTAAGACTGAGCTAAAGATAAAGTTTTTAATTACTTTGCTTTGCAGAGATGACTTTTTATTAAATAGCAATCATTTTCCTGCCTTCCATGTTTCTCTCAGAAAACAAAGCGCTAAGGAGAATACAGCTGCATTGCAGCAATCAGTTGTGTCCAAACTGGCCATTTTGACAGTTTGCTCACTGAGGTTTAAGGGAGAAATAGAAAGAAATGCTTCCATGGAAAAAATAAGTGGTGTTGTCTTGGTTTTTTACTTCCTATTAGATGATCAGTTTGCTGAAAATTCACCAATGTTCACTGAAAAATATATGACCAATGCAATGTATTATATCCACATTCTTCTTATCATCAATCCCAAATTATTTCCATTTCACGATTCCAAACTGGATTCACTTGCCAAAGTCTGTCAAAATGCTGTCTTGTGGATCTGATATGAACAATTACACAAACATGTAGCTTTGACAAAGGAACTAAGTTAAAGTTTCCTCACTCTTCTTAAATCATATTTCTTTAGTTTAACCATAAAGATCTTTATACAACATCACCTAAGTCACGAAGAATCAGGTTAAGTATAATCATCAAATAAGTACCTTAAGCTACGCTGTGAACCAGTAAGTTAAACTTACTAAAGTAATGGAAGTAAAGAACTGTTCTTCAAAGAGAGAGACAGACAGAGAGAACGAGAGATCTCAACACAGACGTAACAGTAGTTTCTCACAATCCTATAAAGGACAATTACACTTCTGAGAATTTTCTTCTTTATAATTTCTTCATGGAGGGTAAACACACAAAGGGAAACAAACCATTTGATTAGAATGGATCCTACACTACGTATGTTGTGATTATGTTCCATCTCCTAAGTTTCCACTGGAAGAGGCATCTCAAAGTATACCCTTTCCTCCACCCTGCCCTGCTTCATTAACATCCACTTAGAGGCATCAAATCCTAAAGGTTATTAAGACGGCGAGCTGGCATTTGAAAAGTAAATGCATCTCAAAATAGAAGGCCACTTTTTTAGCTAGTCCTCTTCTAATAAATGTTCTAAAGGGAAAAATACAAAGCTTTGACTCTTACCAAACAATTGTCAAAAGAGAGTGAATGAATTGATGAGTGATGCGTGGTCTACAAGGCACACTAGAGAAGCATTTTGTGTACAATTACCAATGTTAAATTGCTTTCAGTCAGGGTGAGGTTTCTCTTTAATGTCTAATAAATTAAGACATTTAAAATATTTTTAAATACTTTTAAAGATCCTTTAAACACGAAGCTAAAAAACATTTTCACAATAAATTTTAAAGATTTTTTTAAGATGTAGTGAGCATCATTAAATGCTTAGTACCAGATATTGATGCATAGCTTATTACCAGCTCATGTCTTCCTTTATATCAACACGTTTCATAAAGATGCACAATTTTTGCTCACTGGTATATTAAATGAAAAATACCACTGGTATATTAGATGAAAAATGAAAAAAATAAGTGTGTATATATATGTGTGTGTGTGTGTGTGTGTGTGTGTGTGTGTGTGTGTGTGTGTGTGTAACTATTGTAATTCTGCAGCTTGGGAAATGATTTTTTGGAGTACACACACATGAAGTTTAAGAGAAACACCAACAGATAATGCAGTCTCTTTATCACCAAATAAATGAGAAGAAAATTGAAGGCACTGGATTTGCAATGTGTCTTTTGGAGGGAAATACCTTCTTTATTTAAACACGCCTGTAGACTCCTATCAGTGCAATTTTTAAGCCAATTGGGACCCTTCTGTATGTGGAACAAATTGAATGAGCACATTACCCCAGTTCACCAAAGTAACAAGCTTTTTCTGTTAGGAACTATAATTTTTCCAAAGAAGATTTAACCTGGATTCATACTAGTCTATGAAATTAAAAATCGCATGATACTATGTGGACTAGCCTAACAGTCAAGAAAATAGGCTCTTGAGTCAGACGAAGGCGGTTCAGAATCTACCGCCAACAACTGACGCCTAGTTCTGTAGGCAAATTACTTAACAGTCCTACCCCTCGGTTTCTTTATCTGCATGAGGGTTACTGTAATAACTACCACATTTCATTTAACTTTAACACTATCATTTCATTTTATCTTCACAATGACTTTGAGAAAATGTTTATTGTTAGTCCCATTTTATAGATAAGGAAACTGAGATTTAGAGAGTTTAAACACTAGCGTAAGCTCAGGGAGGATCTTTGCAAAACACATCCCATTTGCAAACACCCAGCCAGCTGAGTGTCTGGAGGAAATTCCATAAGCAAAGCAAAGGTCAAAAACATCCTATGTTCACAGGGAAACAGTAAGGCAGCCAAAAGCCCCTTGTAAGAGTTGACTACTGCTCAGAGTAAGAACTCTGCAAGTATTAGATATGTCCTCATCATTAGTGAGAACTTCAAGGATTTTAGTCTAAGTAAACAGATTTCAGACAATAGTAAAAATAAACTAATTTATTCATATTTGTATTGTACCAACTTCTGTGGTGATTCCAGCATTCATTTTGGCAGTCAATCAATTCGGATAGCTATAGTAATTAAACTAACACTGTTCTTGCTAGCCAAGCACTGAGCAAACTAAGCATTTCACGTTGACCTTGAGATGATGTGTGTTATCATTGTCATTCCCATTTTACAGATAAGGAAACTGAGGTAGAGAGTTTTAATACTAGCATAAGCTCAGCCAACAAGAATTGGATCTGTGATCTAAATTCAAAGCTTTCAAAGCTAACCTACCGTACATAAGTTAAAAATTCTTGGGACATTATCAAGTAGTACCTAAATACAATCTTATTTGTTTCCAAAAGACCCTTATTAAAATACTGTGCTATATTCCGAGGATTGATGAGTTTCTAAGTTAACAGATTGCCATATTAGAGCAGAATTACATTTCAGATGTGTTCAAATTTCACAAGTTATTTGATATTTAAAAGAAACCAGGCTGACCATAAGAACACAAAAGAAACGCTTTGAGAAGAGAAATCAAAAATGATTACCTGTTCCTTGAATTGAAGGGAAGAAGTTGAGAAGCAAAAGCAGCAGCCTGGACATCATTGTCCTAACATGGGCCAGGGCTCCAGCCCCTCCTCCCAGAGAAACCCAAAGTGTGAGGTGAACTGAAGGCACATCTGCCAAGGCCCCCCGGATAGGCCTCCTTCCCTTAGGGCACATGATCAAGGGCCTGAAACCACAAGGCATCGTGACTTTCACACAGGATATTACATTGTTTTGATGACTTTAGGCTTTTGCTTCTTTTAAAAGGAAGTCTCTTCTTGTCACCGAATGTCAGTAACTATATAATGGGCTCAGAGGAATTACTCTTTATTGATGGATATCAGTGTTGTGAAAAATGGGTGTTTGAAATCCATCAGGGACAAACAAGGTACTGTAAAGAAGGAAGAAAGTCTCTTGCAAAGGAGGGAATTTCATAGGATAGGGAGAGACTATGTCAAAAATACAAAAAGAACTATATGGGGTGTTTGGAGATGTCTGCTAAGTATTTAAAGGCATTATGAATGTGAGGGATTTAATGTTTCTGTTGATCATAAGGTAGCCCGATGTTGCATTTAGCACACGGTGCTTAGTTAATGCTGAGTCTCTCTTCATTTACTTTTAGGAATCTTGCAGAACACATCCTACTTGTAAGCACATAGCCAGCCAGCTGAGTGTCTGGAGAAAATTTCCTCCTATGCTCTTAGGGAGACAATAAAGCAACCAAAAGCCCCTCTATGTCCCTCAAGCAATCATTCAAGGTTAGATAACAGGCTTTAAGAAGCAGCTCCATAGAGGATCCCCAGGGCCTGTACCCCACCCTCTGCAACCCTCTGCCATCCCCAGGCCTTCTGCAGAGAGGACTCTTTCACCAGCTTGGTCTGCTCTACTTCCTTCTGGCATCTTGGTCAGTACCTGGTCCTCAGTTTCTCTCTCAAAACTTTCTCATTCTTTTCTCCTTGCCCTCATTTGTTGTTTTGTGTATATGATTTTTTTTTATGAGTTATAAGGATTTATTCAAAAGGTATTTTATTATTTGTGTGTGTGTATATGATTTTTAAAGATAATTTCTATTGCTTTTTACTCTGACTATAAAAGTATAAATTTTCATATGCAAAGTTTAGAAAAAAAGATAAGTATGAACATTAAAATGAGATTTACCTACAATCTTACCAACCTGACAGAAATACTGTTACTATTCTGTTCTTCTATTTGTCTACTAAGATTTTTTACACATTTAATATGATGTTTTGTTTATAATTTTCATCAGCTATATATTGTTATCTGTTATATCTTACACATTTTCTATGTGACTTAAGTGTTTTCTTGATTGGATTTATTTTAGCAGGTATATAAAAGTTGCATATAATAATGGGTACCATACGATGTTTTGATTTATGTGTACATTCTGTAATGCTTAAATCAAGTTAAGTATGTCTGTTTTCTAAATACTTACTGTTTCTTTATGATGGAAACATTCAAATATCTTTGCTAGCTTTTTGAAATGTACAATACATTATTGTTATTGTATACTCACCCTACTATGCAGAAGCACACCACAACTTCTTGTTTTTATCTAACTATAACTTAGCATCTTTGTCCAACCTTTCTCCATCCCTGCCTCCCCTCCAACCTCCCCAGCTTCTGGTAGTCACCATTCTACTCTCAACTTCTTTTTTGGTTTTTTTTGAGACAGAATCTTGGTATGTAGCCCAGACTGGCCTTAATCTCGAGCTCTTCCTGTCTCAGCCTCCAAGTACTGGAGGGTGTGTAGCACCACACCCAAAGTCTCTACTCTCAACTTTTATGCAGTTAACATTTTTTTCCACATATAAATGAGATCAGGTGGTACTTACCATTCTGTGCCTGACTTACTTCACTTAACATAATGACCTCTAATTCCGTCTAGGTCATCACAACGACAGGATTTCATTCTTTTTTATAGCTCAGTGGTATCCCATGATGTATGTGTACCACAGCTTTACCCACTCATCAGCTGATGGACACTTACATTGTTTCTGTATTGTGGCTGTTGTAAATAGTGCTGCAATGCACATGGGAATGAAGATGTTCTTCTACATACTGATTTAATTTCCTTTGGATATATACCCAGTAGTGGAATTGCTGGAGCACACAGTGGTTCTATTTTTTATTTTTTGAGGACACGCCATACTTTCTGCCATAACAACTATACTAATTTTCATTCCCAACAACAGTGTGCAAGGGGTCCCTTTTCTCCACATTCTCACCAGCAATTGTTGCCTTTTAATTTTTACAATAGGCACTCTTATTGTAGTAAGGTACTATCTCTTTGTGGTTTTGATTTGCATTTCCTGGATAATTAATGTTTTCTTTTGAGAAATGTCTATTAAGATCTATCACCCATTTTTCTAATTGGGCTATTTGGTTTTTTCCCACTGAGTTTTTAGAGTTCTGTATATACTCTGGATTTCAACCCCTTGCCAGATGTATAGTTTGTAAATGTTTTCCCCCTTTCTTTCTGTAGGGTGTTTCTTCACTCTGTTGGTTATTTTCTTTGCTGTGCCACAGCTTTTAAATTTGATGTAATGCCATTTGCCTGTTTTTGCTTGTGTTTCCTACACTTTTGGAATCTTCTCCAAAGAGAAGAGATTGAAAGTATTTCCTCTCTTCATAAACCCCTTTGTCTACATTTCAATTTTCTTTCAAGCAGTCCTTGTGACCCTCCCATACTGACACATCTTTCAGTCTGTTAGAGCAATTTGTTTTTAGAATTGATTCAGTAACACTTCTGAACTACAGATAAGTGACAAAATTATGCCCTAGTCCTGGACAACATCACTTCTACATTTTAACTGAGCGTTCCTGGCTCTTAATCTCCAACTTGTTAGAGGTTAGAGAGCATATCTTACTCAGAGCCTTATGTCTTTCTAGGGACAATTTAAAGATGGCAAGACAACCTTCCCTGAAAGGAGAGAACCACCAGCTTCTCCAGATCTAGAATGAGGGGCTCTGAGATTCATTACTCAGACTAATATGTAAAGCAGAAACAAAAACCTTCCATAATTTCCTATGAATGATAACAAAAAGCTAAAAAGCAAGCATATTACAGATGACTGGACAGCATCTAGTTGATATTATGCATATGGTAGGGCTTACTTGACTCAATTTAGATGAAAAAGAAGCAGTGCAATTTTCTGGTCTAACTCCTTTATTGTACAGAGGAGGAAGCCAAAGCCCCATGAGGTAAGCAACTTAGACAATTTTCTAAGACATTTAAGTGTACTTAATTTCATCAATTGACCAATCCTAGCTGGTTTTCATTCTTTAGAATAAAAAGAAACACAAATCAACATTTGTTTGCCCACTACCCTCCCCTTAACTATGTATCACACTAAAGAAGCAAATTATTTTTATTACTCATCTCACATTAGTTACCATGAAAGGACAGGCAACACCAAACTACAGGAAAAGAAAAAGCAAGAAAGTAGAGAGTAACCTCAACTTAGGTACACACAATCAAACCTTCAAACAACTAAGACAACTAAATGACAGGAATCACCACATACCTATCAGTACTAACACTTAATGTTCACGGACTTAATTCACCCATCAAAATGCACTGCTTGACGAACTGGATTAAAAAGGAAGATCCAACAATTTGTTGCTTACAGGAGACCCATCTCACCCACAGAAAAAAGCATAGGCTTAGGATGAAAGGCTGGAAGAAGATTTACCAAGCCAATGGCCCCCGAAAACAGGCAGGAGTAGCAATACTTATCTCTGACAAAGTAGACTTTGAACCTACATTGATCAAACAAGATAAAAAAGGGCATTCCATATTAATAAAATGGGAGATAGACCAAAAGGAAATAATGATTATCAACCTATATGCACCCAATGTCAATGCACCCAATTTCATCAAACATACCCTGAAGGACCTAAAAGCATATATAAACACCAACACAGTGGTTGTGGGAGACTTTAACACCCCATTATCATTAATAGATAGGTCATCCAAACAAAAAATCAATAAAGAAATCCAAGACCTAAAATATACAATAGATCAAATGGGCCTACTTGATGTCTACAGAACATTTCATCCAACTTCTACACAATATACATTCTTCTCAGCAGCCCACAGAACCTTCTACAAAATAGATCATATCCTAGGGCATAAAGCAAGCCTCAGCAAATATAAGAAAATAGAAATTATACCGTGCATACTATATGATCACAATGCAATAAATCTAGAACTCAACAACAAAAGTAAAGATAAAAAACATGCAAACAGCTAGGAACTAAATAACTCATTACTTAATGAACAATGGGTCATTGATGAAATAAAAGAGGAAATTAAAAAGTTTCTGGAAGTCAATGAAAATGAAAACATAACCTACCGGAACCTATGGGACACAGCTAAGGCAGTCCTGAAAGGAAAGTTTATAGCCATGAGTGCATATATTAAAAAGACTGAAAGATCCCAAATCAATGACCTAATGATGCATCTCAAAAACTCATAGAAGAACAAGAACAAGCAAATCCCAAAACAAACAGAAGGAGAGAAATAATAAAAATAAGAGCTGAAAACAACAAAATAGAAACCAAAAAAAAATTCAAAGAATTAATGAAACAAAAAGTTGGTTCTTTGAAAAAATAAACAAGATCGACAGACCCCTGGCAAACCTGACTAAAATGAGGAGAGAAAAAACCGAAATTAGTAGAATCAGGAATGCAAAAAAAACACCATGGAAGTCCAGGAAATCATCAAAGACTACTTCAAGAACATATATTCAAATAAATTCGAACATCTTAAAGATATGGACAGATTTCTAGATACATATGATCATCCAAAACTGAACCAAGAGGAAATTAATCATCTGCATAGATCTATAACACAAAATGAAATTGAAGCAGCAATCAAGAGTCTCCCCAAAAAGAAAAGTCCAGGACCTGATGGATTCTCTGCTGAATTCTATCAGACCTTTAAAGAAGAACTGATACCAACACTCCTTAAACTGTTCCATGAGATAGAAAGGGAAGGAAAACTGCCTAACACATTTTATGAAGCCAGTATTACACTTATCCCAAAACCAGGCAAAGACACCTCCAAAAAGAAGAACTATAGGCCAATCTCCTTAGTGAACATTGATGCAACTAATGATTTTGTTGATCCTCAACAAAATAATGGCAAACCGAAATCAACAACACATCAAAAAGATCACTCACCACGACCAAGTAGACTTCATCCCAGAAATGCAGGGGTGGTTCAACATATGAAAATCAATAAACATAATAAACCACATTAACAGAAGCAAAGACAAAAACCACTTGATCATCTCAATAGATGCAGAAAAAGCCTTTGATAAGATCCAACACCATTTCATGATAAAAGCTCTAAGAAAACTAGGAATAGAAGGAAAGTACCTCAACATTATAAAAGCTATATAGGACAAACCTACAGCCAGCATTATACTTAATGGAGAAAAACTGAAACCATTTCCTCTAAAATCAGGAACTAGACAAGGATGCCCACTATCTCCACTCCTATTCAACATAGTACTAGAATTCCTAGCCAGAGCAATTAGGCAAGAAGAAGGAATAAAAGGAATACAAATAGGTAAAGAAACTTTCAAAATATCCCTATCTGCAGATGACATGATCCTATACCTTAAAGACCCAAAAAACTCTACTCAGAAGCTTCTAGACATCATCAATAGCTATAGCAAGGTAGCAGGATATAAAATCAACATAGAAAAATCATTAGCATTTCTATACACTAATAATGAACAAACTGAAAAAGAATATATGAAAACAACTCCATTTACAATAGCCTCAAAAAAAATCAAATACCTAGGTGTAAACCTAACAAAAGATATGAACGACCTCCACAAGGAAAACTATACACTTCTGAAGAAAGAGATTGAGGAAGACTATAGAAAGTGGAAAGATCTCCCATGCTCATGGATTGGTAGAATCAACATAGTAAAAATGTCGATACTCCCCAAAGTAATCTACATGTTTAATGCAATTCCCATCAAAATTCCAATGACATTCATTAAAGAGATTGAAAAATCTACTGTTAAATTTATATGGAAACACAAGAGGCCATGAATAGCCAAGGCAATACTTAGTCAAAAGAACAATGCAGGAGGTATCACGATACCTGACTTCAAACTACATTATAAAGCAATAACAATAAAAACAGCATGGTACTGGCACAAAAACAGATATGAAGACCAGTGGAACAGAATAGAGGACCCATATATGAAGCCACACAACTATAACCAACTTGTCTTTGACAAAGGTGCTAAAAATATACAATGGAGAAAAAGCAGCCTCTTCAAAAAAAACTGCTGGGAAAACTGGTTAGCAGTCTGCAAAAAACTGAAACTAGATCCATGTTTATCACCCTATACCAATATTAACTCAAAATGGATCAAGGATCTTAATATCAGAACACAAACTCTAAAGTTGATACAGGAAAGAGTAGGAAATACTCTGGAATTAGTAAGTATAGGCAAGAACTTTCTCAACGAAACCCCAGCAGCACAGCAACTAAGAGATAGCATAGATAAATGGGACTTCATAAAACTAAAAAGCTTCTGTTCATCAAAATAAATGGTCTCTAAACTGAACAGAACACCCACAGAGTGGGAGAAAATATTTGCCAGCTACACATCAGACAAAGGACTGATAACCAGAATATATAGGGAACTCAAAAAACTAAATTCTCCTGAAATTAATGAACCAATAAAGAAATGGGCAAGTGAACTAAACAGAACTTTCTCAAAAGAAGAAAGTCAAATGGCCAAAAAACACATGAAAAAATGCTCACCATCTCTACCAATAAAGGAAATGCAAATTAAAACCACACTAAGATTCCACCTCACCCCTGTTAGAATAGCCATCATTAGCAACACCAACAGCAACAGGTGTTGGTGAGGATGCGGGGGAAAAAGGAACCCTCTTACACTGTTGGTGGGAATGTAAACTAGTACAACCACTCTGGAAAAAAATTTGGAGGCTACTTAAAAAGCTAAACATTGATCTACCATATGATCCAGCAATACCACTCTTGGGGATATATCCAAAAGACTGTGACACAGGTTACTCCAGAGGCACCTGCACACCCATGTTTATTACAGCACTATTCACAATAGCCAAGTTATGGAAACAGCCAAGATACCCCACCACTGACAAATGGATTAAGAAAATGTGGTATTTATACACAATGGAATTTTATGCAGCCATGAAGAAGAACGAAATGTTATCATTCGCTGGTAAATGGATGGAATTGGAGAACATCATTCTGAGTGAGGTTAGCCTGGCCCAAAAGACCAAAAATCGTATGTTCTCCCTCATATGTGGACATTAGATCAAGGGCAAACACAACAATGGGATTGGACTTTATCACATGATAAAAGTGAGAGCACACAAGGGAGATATGAGGATAGGTAAGACACCGAAAAAATTGGCTAGCATTTGTTGCCCTCAACACAGAGAAACTAAAGCAGATACCTTAAAAGCAACTGAGGCCAATAGGAGAAGGGGACCAGGAACTAGAGAAAAGGTTAGATCAAAAAGAATTAACCGAATTCCAAGATGGCGGCTAGAGGGAGGAAGCAGAAAGCGACCCTCCTATAGTGAAATCTTGGAGAGACACTGGAGACACACGTTGCAGGCATAATCACTGAGAAAAGGCATAACTTTGACCCCTCCACATCTCCAGCCGGTGCAGAGAATCTCCACTTCACGTTAAACGGAGAACCGAGGAGGCCCCCGGGGCCGCCAGTGGCCGGCGCCCATACGGCTTGGGAAGACGCGGACCAGGCGAGCTTCGCGGTACCGCGGTTCCCCCACAGACAAGCCTGGGCCAGAGCAGCATAGCCCCCTGGACAGACTGACCTCCACCCGGGAAAAAAAGAGAAACTGAGTACTAAGCAATAAGAACAGTTAAGACACGCTGGAAAGAGGGTGGGGCGCCCTGAGCGCTGAAGATTGGGGGAAGGGAACCCTTCCTGGGACTGTAAATAAACGAGCCGGGCGGGCCGGAGAGCCTCTGGCGGGAGCGGGGCGCGCCCAGCAACCAGGAGCGGGGACGCTTATGAGAGGAGGGAAGACCCACTTCCCATGTGAACTGTAAATAAACACGCAGGCCTGACAATGCGGGGCAGTGTCACCTTTCCCAGTGCTTGGAAAGGGGAAAGCCTGTAGCAGAGGCCCCCCGCACAGGAGAACTCTGAGCAAACAAAGCCTGTGGGACCAGGTGAGTGCTAGCTCACCCAGAGATCTGCATAAATAACGCCGCCAGCTATAGGCTGAGAGCAGCAGGCAGGCAAGCCACAGTTGCAGATACCACTCTCAGAACTGCCTCCAGACGCTTTTTTTCTTTTTCTCCCTACCTTTGATGAGAGAACAACCGAATTACACCTGCAAGCCGAAAAACTTACTGAAACTGTATTGCATTTGAACTGGGGACACTTGGTGGGGCTTTTTTTTTTTTTTTTTATCTTCTGTGTGTGTGTGAGTGTAGTTTTGTTCTACTTTATGCATCCCCTTTGATGAGACAACTACAGAACAACATCTGAGGCACCAACTCCAGGACTGGAGATTGAGACGGACATCCAAATTATTAAGACTGAAATTGCATTGCATATAAACTTGGAAGTTTTTTGGTTTTTTTTTTTTTTAATTTTCTGTTTTCCATTTTATTTTAATTCATTTTTATAAATAGATATTACTTTCATATACTTATTTTTTATTTTTTTTATCTTTGACTTTCAATCCTCTCTCTGTCTCTCTATTGTCTGTTCAGCTTACTGTCGATTAGTACACTAACACTCCCTGTTTATACCTTTGAAACTCTCTTGTCTGATACCTTGTTCTGCTTTCTCCCTCTTGTCTGTATATTTGTTTTCCCCTTTTCTTTAACTTCTTGCTTTCCATCTCAGCTCACTCTTCCATTCTCAATATTACCATTGTTATTATTACAAGCTAGAAAATACTTAATTACACACAGTACAGGGACAGTAACAACACCAAGGACAATGACAGGAAGACAGAAAAAACAAGGAAACCAGTTTCCCCACAGCAAAAAATTAGTACAGGAACCAGAGGGGAATGAAGAGAACAGAAACTCAGATCCAGACTCCAACAAAATGAAGATAAACTATGCCAAAGGACCCAATGAAGCCCACAAGGATAATTTAAAAGAAGACATACTACAAGTACTCAATGAGAATTTTATAGAGATGATACTGGATAGGGTCAACCAAAATGTACAGGAGACACTCAAGAAATTCCAAGACAATAAAAATACAGAATTTGAAAAAGCAAAAGAAGAAATAAAGGAAACCATAGAAGCACTGTATAAACACCAAAGTGAAAGAGAGAACACAATGAATAAATGGATAAATGAACTCAGGACAAAAATAGACAACAATAAAGAAGAAAACAGCCAGGATATGGAAAACCTCAGAAAAAAGAATGAAACAGAACTGCAAAACAAAACGGAAAGCCAATCCAGCAGAATAGAACAAACAGAAGACAGAATCTCAGAACTTGAAGATGAAATGGTAATTAAAGGAAAAACTGAAGAACTATTAATTAAACAACTCAAGACCTGTGAAAAGAAAATGCAAGAACTCACCGACTCCATCAAAAGACCAAACTTGAGAATCATGGGCATCGAAGAAGGAGAAGAGGTGCAAGCGAAGGGAATGCGTAATCTATTCAACAAAATAATAACGGAAAATTTCCCAAATCTAGAGAAAGATATTCCCATACAAATGCAAGAGGCCTCCAGGACACCAAACAGACCAGATCAAAATAGAACTACTCCACGACATATCATCATTAAAACAACAAGTTCAGAAACTAAGGAAAGAATATTGAAGGCTGTAAGAGAGAAAAAACAAGTAACATACAAAGGTAAACCCATCAAAATCACAGCAGACTTCTCAACAGAAACATTAAAAGCAAGAAGAGCGTGGGGTGAGATCTTCCAGGCACTGAATGAAAATAACTTCAACCCCAGGATACTCTACCCAGCAAAGCTATCATTCAAAATAGATGGAGCAATAAAAGTCTTCCATGATAAGCAGAAACTAAAACAATATGTGACCACAAAGCCACCATTACAAAAGATTCTGCAAGGGATCCTGCACACAGAAAGTGACACCCAACTTAACCATGAAAAGGCAGGCAGCACCAAACCACAGGATAAGAAAAAGCAAGACAGTAGAGAGTAACATCAAGTTAGGTACACACAATCAAACCTTCAAACAACTAAGATAACTAAATGGCAGGAATCACCACATACCTATCAGTACTAACACTTAATGTTAATGGACTTAATTCACCCATCAAAAGACACCGTTTGACAAAATGGATTAAAAAAGAAGATCCAACAATTTGTTGCTTACAGGAGACTCATCTCACTGACAGAAATAAGCATATGCTTAGGATGAAAGGCTGGAAGAAGATTTACCAAGCCAATGGCCCCCGAAAACAAGCAGGAGTAGCAATACTTATCTCTGACAAAGTAGACTTCAAACCTACATTGATCAAACGAGATAAAGAAGGACATTCCATACTAATAAAAGGGGAAATAGACCAAAAGGAAATAATAATCATCAATCTGTACGCACCCAATGTCAACGCACCCAATTTCATCAAACATACCCTGAAAGACCTAAAAGCATATATAAACGCCAACACAGTGGTTGTGGGAGACTTTAACACTCCATTATCATCAATAGATAGGTCATCCAAACAAAAACTCAATAAAGAAATCCAAGATCTAAAATATGCAATAGATCAAGTGGACCTAGTAGATGTCTATAGAACATTTCATCCAACCTCTACACAATATACATTCTTCTCAGCAGCCCATGGAACCTTCTCCAAAATAGATCATATCCTAGGGCACAAAGCAAGCCTCAGCAAATATAAGAAAATAGAAATAATACCGTGCATACTATCTGACCACAATGCAGTAAAAGTAGAACTCAACAACAAAAGTAAAGACAAAAAACATGCAAACAGCTGGAAACTAAATAACTCATTACTTAATGAAGAATGGATCATCGATGCAATAAAAGAGGAAATTAAAAAGTTCCTAGAAGTCAATGAAAATGAAAACACAACCTACCGGAACCTATGGGACACAGCTAAGGCAGTCTTGAGAGGAAAGTTTACAGCCATGAGTGCATATATTAAAAAGATTGAAAGATCCCAAATCAATGACCTAATGATACATCTCAAACTCCTAGAAAAACAAGAACAAGCAAATCCCAAAACAAATAGAAGGAGAGAAATAATAAAAATAAGAGCTGAAATCAACGAAATAGAAACCAAAAACACCATACAAAGAATTAATGAAACAAAAAGTTGGTTCTTTGAAAAAATAAACAAGATCGATAGACCCTGGCAAACCTGACTAAAATGAGGAGAGAAAAAACCCAAATTAGTAGAATCAGGAATGCAAAAGGGGAGATAACAACAAACACCATGGAAGTCCAGGAAATCATCAGAGACTACTTTGAGAACCTATATTCAAATAAATTTGAAAATCTAAAAGAAATGGACAGATTTCTAGATACATATGATCATCCAAAACTGAACCAAGAGGAAATTAATCACCTGAATAGACCTATAACACAAAATGAAATTGAAGCAGCAATCAAGAGTCTCCCCAAAAAGAAAAGTCCAGGACCTGATGGATTCTCTGCTGAATTCTATCAGACCTTTAAAGAAGAACTGATACCAACCCTCCTTAAACTGTTCCATGAAATAGAAAGGGAAGGAAAACTGCCAAACACATTTTATGAAGCCACTATTACACTTATCCCAAAACCAGGCAAAGACACCTCCAAAAAGGAGAACTATAGGCCAATCTCCTTAATGAACATTGATGCAAAAATCCTCAACAAAATAATGGCAAATCGAATTCAGCAACACATCAAAAAGATTATCCACCACGACCAGGTAGGCTTCATCCCAGGGATGCAGGGGTGGTTCAACATACGAAAATCAATAAACGTAATAAACCACATTAACAGAAGCAAAGACAAAAACCACTTGATCATCTCAATAGATGCAGAAAAAGCCTTTGATAAGATCCAACATCATTTCATGATAAAAGCTCTAAGAAAACTAGGAATAGAAGGAAAGTTCCTCAACATTATAAAAGCTATATAGGACAAACCTACAGCCAGCATTATACTTAACGGAGAAAAATTAAAACCATTCCCTCTAAAATCAGGAACCAGACAAGGATGCCCACTATCTCCACTCCTATTCAACATAGTACTGGAATTCCTAGCCAGAGCAATTAGGCAAGAAGAAGGAATAAAAGGAATACAAATAGGTAAAGAAACTGTCAAAATATCCCTATTTGCAGACAACATGATCCTATACCTTAAAGACCCAAAAAACTCTACTCAGAAGCTTCTAGACATCATCAATAGCTACAGCAAGGTAGCAGGATATAAAATCAACATAGAAAAATCATTAGCATTTCTATACACTAACAATGAGCAAACGGAAAAAGAATGTATGAAAACAATTCCATTTACAATAGCCTCAAACAAAATCAAATACCTAGGTGTAAACCTAACAAAAGATGTGAACGACCTCTACAAGGAAAACTATACACTTCTGAAGAAAGAGATTGAGGAAGACTATAGAAAGTGGAGAGATCTCCCATGCTCATGGATTGGTAGAATCAACATAGTAAAAATGTCGATACTCCCCAAAGTAATCTACATGTTTAATGCAATTCCCATCAAAATTCCAATGACATTCATTAAAGAGATTGAAAAATCTACTGTGAAATTTATATGGAAACACAAGAGGCCACGAATAGCCAAGGCAATACTCAGTTAAAAGAACAATGCAGGAGGTATCACAATACCTGACTTCAAACTATATTACAAAGCAATAACAATAAAAACAGCATGGTACTGGCACAAAAACAGACATGAAGACCAGTGGAACAGAATAGAGGATCCAGATATGAAGCCACACAACTATGAGCAACTTATCTTTGACAAAGGAGCTAAAAATATACGATGGAGAAATAGCAGCCTCTTCAACAAAAACTGCTGGGAAAACTGGTTAGCAGTCTGCAAAAAACTGAAACTAGATCCATGTATATCACCCTATACCAAGATTAACTCAAAATGGATCAAGGATCTTAATATCAGACCCCAAACTCTTAAGTTGATACAAGAAAGAGTAGGAAATACTCTGGAGTTAGTAGGTATAGGTAAGAACTTTCTCAATGAAACCCCAGCAGCACAGCAAAAAGAGATAGCAAAGATAAATGGGACCTCATAAAACTAAAAAGCTTCTGTTCATCAAAATAAATGGTCTCTAAACTGAAGAGAACACCCACAGAGTGGGAGAAAATATTTGCCAACTATACATCAGACAAAGGACTGATAACCAGCATATACAGGGAACTTAAAAAACTAAATTCTCCCAAAACTAATGAACCAATAAAGAAATGGGCATGTGAACTAAACAGAACTTTCTCAAAAGAAGAAACTCAAATGGCCAGAAAACACATGAAAAAATGCTCACCATCTCTAGCAATAAAGGAAATGCAAATTAAAACCACACTAAGATTCCACCTCACCCCTGTTAGAATAGCCATCATCAGCAACACCACCAACAACAGGTGTTGGCGAGGATGTGGGGAAAAAGGAACCCTCTTACACTGTTGGTGGGGATGTAGACTAGTACAACCACTCTGGAAAAAAATTTGGAGGCTACTTAAAAAGCTGGACATCGATCTACCATTTGATCCAGCAATACCACTCTTGGGGATAGACCCAAAAGACTGTTACTCCAGAGGCACCTGCACATCCATGTTTATTGCAGCACTATTCACAATAGCCAAGTTATGGAAACAGCCAAGATGCCCCAGCACTGACAAATGGATTAAGAAAATGTGGTATCTATACACAATGGAATTTTATGCAGCCATGAAGAAGAACGAAATGTTATCATTCGCTGGTAAATGGATGGAATTGGAGAACATCATTCTGAGTGAGGTTAGCCTGGCTCAAAAGACCAAAAATCGTATGTTCTCCCTCATATGTGGACATTAGATCAAGGGCAAACACAACAAGGGGATTGGACTATGAGCACATGATAAAAGCGAGAGCACACAAGGAAGGGGTGAGGATAGGTAAGACACCTAAAAAACTAGCTAGCATTTGTTGCCCTTAATGCAGAGAAACTAAAGCAGATATCTTAAAGCAACTGAGGCCAATAGGAAAAGGGGACCAGGAACTAGAGAAAAGGTTAGATCAAAAAGAATTAACCTAGAAGGTAACACCCACGCACAGGAAATCAATGTGAGTCAATGCCCTGTATAGCTATCCTTATCTCAACCAGCAAAACCCCTTGTTCCTTCCTATTATTGCTTATACTCTCTCTACAACAAAATTAGAGATAAGGGCAAAATAGTTTCTGCTGGGTATTGAGGGGTGGGAGCGGGAGGGGGTGGAGTGGGTGGTAAGGGAGGGGGTGGGGGCAGGGGGGAGAAATGAACCAAGCCTTGTATGCACATATGAATAATAAAAGAAAAATGAAAAAAAAAAAAGAATTAACCTAGAAGGTAACACACACGCACAGGAAATTAATGTGAGTCAACTCCCTGTTTGGCTATCCTTATCTCAACCAGCAAAAACCCTTGTTCCTTCCTATTATAGCTTATACTCTCTCTTCAACAAAATTAGAAATAAGGGCAAAATAGTTTCTGCCGGGTATCAAGGGGGTTGGGGGGAGAGGGAGGGGGTGTAGTGGGTGGTAAGGGAGGGGGTGGGGGCAGGGGGGAGAAATGACCCAAGCACTGTGTGCACATATGAATAATAAAACAATAAAAATTTTAAAAAAAGAAATTCAATGGCATTCACACAATCTAAGAGGTAGAAATGACAGATAAAATAAGAGATCTTAAATTCATCAAAGCACAGAGAAATTCTACCAGATTTCTAATAATAATTTATGTATTAATTTATGGACCAAAATAATAAAATCTATGTACCAATCACTTCACATTCCTAATATTACTTAATACTCACGTGACTTGTGAGGAAGATGCTATTATCATCTTCATTTATAGATGAGAAAACTGAATCTTAATGAGAGTTAAGTAGTCTCAAGAAGCAGTGGAACCAAGACTAGAATTTACACACTTCTAACTTGAAATACTATGGTGTAATTGAAGCGCTATACTGTCTCTCCACCGTCAGCCTTCTTCAGTACTGAAGATTTCTTCAGGACCAAAAGATAACAATGTGTGATACCATTCAGTTACAAGACACCTTACACATCTTATTATAGGCTACGTGTCTGGAATCACTTAGAGAAAGGGAGAGTGGCCCAAATGATACTGGAAGTCATAATTAAACTTTGCTTCATAAAAATGCACCTGTATTTTTCTGGAATAATTCCAGGTTCCTTAAGTCCATATATGTTCTTAAACTTTGGGGACATTTGCATCACGATTAATCAATCAGCGAGTATATTAACTTCTCAGCCATATAGCTTATTGAAGAAAAATATAGTACAGGCGACTTATTTGAAATATAATAGGAGCAAAGCCTGGGAGAAGACACTGAAGGGTGAAAGTGAAATTTAGAACCCTCACCACTTACTTTTCTTTGGCTAAGATGTTTTTCTCCAATCAATCACACTCATCCTTCCAAGTTCAGAGTAAATAAGACCTCCTCAGATGCTTTCTCCTGCCGCCATCACACGCACACACACACACACACACACACACACACACACAAGCACACACATACACACACACACATATTCCCCACTTTCAACCTATCTTCCTGCTATAACCTCCATCACACTCTTTACAGGTAGTAGAAAGCCATGAAGAAAAGGTATCTACAGATTTGTTCATGCAATTACTTATTGAATGTCTGTCCCCCATCAGACTATAACCCTCAGAGTGAAATCCATGTCTCTGTCATTCACAGCTGTAGCCCTGTGTCTAGCACATAGTGAGTGCTCAGTAAGGCATTTACTGAAGGAATGAAACATTGCTCTCCTGACCCTTCCTCCAGGCAATATGGCTGCAATTATGGATTTCTCTCTCTGGTACTCTGACCAGAACACTCTTGCTATGCCTGGCTTCCTAAAGATAGAACACTTGGAATACATCAGCACACAATGCACTTTGCCAGTCGCTAGGCCTCTGCACTGTATTTCTGTCTGCTCCCCTACCTTAAACTGTGCCCAACAATGTAGGAGACTCAAAGACCCACTTCCTTCACAACAAATTTCTCTTACAGCCAAGGCAAGAGCTACCCCTAACCACACAGCCATCTCCCTCCTTTCTCTCCTAGATCCCCTCCACATTGTACTTTGGGAGATGGGGATTCCTTTTACACAGAATGCATACCCAGACTCAGTTTGCTACTTTGAATACAAAAGAGAAAAGATAAGTGATTTGGGAATTCTGGCCACTAAAAGCACAAGACATGAAACCTCACAGCTTCGGCGGTCAAATCCCAGTTGGGCAACAGGTGTTGGCGAGGATGCGGGGAAAAAGGAACCCTCTCACACTGTTGGTGGGAATGTAGACTAGTACAACCACTCTGGAAAAAAATTTGGAGGCTACTTAAAAAGCTAAACATTGATCTACCATATGATCCAGCAATACCACTCTTGGGGATATACCCAAAAGACTGTTACTCCAGAGGCACCTGCACATCCATGTTTATTGCGGCACTATTCACAATAGCCAAGTTATGGAAACAGCCAAGATGCCCCAGCACTGACAAATGGATTAAGAAAATGTGGTATCTATACACAATGGAATTTTATGCAGCCATGAAGAAGAACGAAATGTTATCATTTGCTGGTAAATGGATGGAATTGGAGAACATCATTCTGAGTGAGGTTAGCCTGGCCCAAAAGACCAAAAATCGTATGTTCTCCCTCATATGTGGACATTAGATCAAGGGCAAACACAACAAGGGGATTGGACTATGAGCACATGATAAAAGCGAGAGCACACAAGGAAGGAGTGAGGATAGGTAAGACACCTAAAAAACTAGCTAGCATTTGTTGCCCTTAACGCAGAGAAATTAAAGCAGATACCTCAAAGCAACTGAGGCCAATAGGAAAAGGGGAACAGGTACTAGAGAAAAGGTTAGATCAAAAAGAATTAACCTAGAAGGTAACACCCACGCACAGGAAATCAATGTGAGTCAATGCCCTGTATAGCTATCCTTATCTCAACCAGCAAAACCCCTTGTTCCTTCCTATTATTGCTTATACTCTCTCTACAACAAAATTAGAGATAAGGGCAAAATAGTTTCTGCTGGGTACTGAGGGGGTGGGGGGAGAGGGAGGGGACGGAGTGGGTGGTAAGGGAGGGGGTGGGGGCAGGGGGGAGAAATGAACCAAGCCTTGTATGCACATATGAATAATAAAAGAAAAATGAAAAAAAAAATCCCAGTTGGGCCACTTACTAACTATGTGCTCATAGACGGCCTCAATTCCTCTTGCATAAAATAGGGTTGAAAATACTCTCACTCAATATGTTGCTTAGATTTCACTCTGTGTGTGGATCTCCCCCATCCTTCAGATAAAAATAAGATTTAATCTCCATTTCACACTTCTTGTAGGAACTGAATAAATGATTGTTGGCTTGATCAGAATAATCATTGAATATATGTGCAATATATTATGTGAGTTGATTTTACTTTACAGCTTGAATGCCACCAGAACCCTGGTTTAGAAATTAGCATAGCCTTCCTCCTTGATGCACAATCCATCAGTCAAAACATATACCAGTACAAACTACAAAGTATCACTGAGTGTCTTCAAGAATTAGAGTTGTCAAGCTGTATGTTATCATGGAGAAGCCCTGTGGCTACTCACACATACAGCAATGCTAGCAGGATAATATCTTCTTTGATCTAAATTCCAGCTGGAAACA
Source organism: Castor canadensis (assembly GCF_047511655.1). Lineage (NCBI taxonomy): Eukaryota > Metazoa > Chordata > Mammalia > Rodentia > Castoridae > Castor > Castor canadensis. The sequence continues at coordinate 153,451,869 of NC_133389.1, read as the reverse complement.
TGCCTTTCATTTGCAATTCTAATTTTCCCTAAAAGCTCTGCCTTATAGAGTTTCTAATGCTTACGTGGTGATTGTGAGAAAATAATAAAGCCTGAGATTTTTCCCTGTGAGCTTTGAAGTATTATTCCAGCTGTTGCTATTAAAAAAAAAACTTATTCAAAAAATAGACAAAGATGAAGTTTAGAAAGTTGTGCATATTATCACAGACCAGCAGAACCAAAGCCTTAAAAAGACCATTATGCTAAACCTAAACAAAATGGAAAACATTTTTTCACTAGTTAGTCCCACTGAGGAAACAAGTATTACAAAAAAATTAAAATAAAAAAGACTATTTGCAGGAGCAAACTATGAAGTTTTATCAAAGAGTACTTGAAAAATATGGTGAAAAGCCACTTAAAACAATTACCCAAAGATCTTTGACCACTTAGAGAGGCAGGCTCAGCCTCTAAAATTTATTAGAGGATTCCAGCTGCCAGGTATTACGCTAACTACCATGCATGATTTGCCCTCATACAGTCCTAGAAGTTTGGGACTATCATTGTCTTCATTAGATAAGAAAATGAAAATTTAGAGAGTTACAGAATTTGCCCACAGTGACACATTAATCAGTTTTCTTAGTCTGCTTTGTGTCGCTACAATAGAATACAGATACTGGAAAGTTTATGCTTATTTATAATAGACATAAGTTTATCACCTTGTGGTTCTGGGGCTGGGATGTTCAAGATCACAGGATGAGCGTCTAACAAGAGCTATCTTGCTGCATCATCCCATGGCAGTAAAGATTGAACTCATGGCCACAAGCCCTTTTATAGTTGACAACAATTCATTGTGAAGATGGACCCTCCATTAGGCCTCACCTCCTAACACTGTTGCGTTAGGAATTGTGTTAGTTAGCTTCTGGCACCTGACGTGAACAACTTAAGGAAAGAAAGATTTGTTTTGGCTCACACCTTCAGAGGCTTCAATCCATGACTGGCTGTCTCTACTGCTTCTAGGCCTGTGACAAGGCAGAAACAGCATGGTGGGAAGGCATGGCAGTGGAAAGCTGCTCACCTCATAGCAGCCAGGAACAGAGAGAGAGAGAGAGAGAGAGAGAGAAAATGGGACTTGGGACAAGGTATACCCTTCGAAGGCACATCCCCAGTGACCTACTTGCTCTAACCAGGCCCCACCTCCTAATAGCCCATTCATTTAAAGGGAACTCAGAGTTGTAGTCAGCACCCTCATGATCCAATCATCTCTCTAGAGTCCTGGACTACAGATATGAGCCACCATGCCCAACTTGCAGTCACCTCTCAATAGCACCACCAGCTGGATACCAAGCCTAAAACACATGAGCCTTTTGGGGCAACACTTCATATCCAAACCATAACAGGAATTAAGTTTTCAACACAGGCTTTTGAGAGGACGCATTCAAATCAAACCAGCAGTAGCAAAGCAGAGATTTGAACTCACTGTCTGATTGAAAAAAGTAAACTCTAGATTCAAGTGTCATGGTTTCTAAGAGGTCTTCAAACTGCTTTTCTTGAAAAGCATGGACTCCTTACTCAGGCCCACAAATTAACTAAAAGTAGGAGAAAAGCATGGCAACTCTCCATTTTGTATCTGTCTTTGTTCTAAGCCATTCTCTCTGAAGTTACTTTGCAATCACCTTGGGTTCTAGGAAAGTCAGAACTGGTAACATCTTCATGAACCCTAATAGTAGAGCTTTCTCAGGATGAACCACCCTCCAGATAATAATTCTAGAACCTCTCCCAGAACAAAGACTGAGATGATGACCTACCAGACCACACCTGTGACTGGGACTATTTAACTGTGCATATGTTACCTCTCTGCCCATGCCCCCAGTTCTTTGTCTATTTAAACCCATGTCTGCACCCCCAAAGATGGCAGAAGATGGGCTGAGTGCTCACTCTGCCTCTTCCCATGGCATGTCCTGAGCCATGTGATAAATCTCTTTTCTCTGCCTTACACCATGCCTCTTTACTTGGCATATAGGAGCTAGTGTCCGGACCTGACATGTGGAATCCCAAGAGTTTGGGCCTTGAGTCCAAAACTCTGGTTTCAAAGTGAGAGTTGACATGGTCTGATCAACCAACAGATTGATAGTACAGTAATTATGAGCAAGGTTTTTAAAGAGATGTACTTTCTTTATAGGCACATTTGGCCTTCAGCCACCAACTTCATAAAGGTTCACCTAGAATTCTGTATATGACTTGCAAAGTCTTCCTTTATTCAGGAATATGTGAGTCTCAGAACTTCCCTGCTCACCTTGTGCTCATTGAGACCTAGCCAAGAGAAGAAGCAAAACTTGTAGTCTTAACATCGTCCCGAAGGAATTAATCCAGACCGGGAATTCGTGCACTGTCAGTAAGAGGGATGCATCATGAACCCAGGCAATTCTGCTCTGCACTTTAGGTTGGTTCCATGGCTATCATTCACTTGATAATCTGAACAAAGCAGAAGGGGAGTGGAATCATTAAAGATGGACAAAGGATACTACTAATCAGGCTCTAGCTAAGCCATTGTGACAGGATAAACCTACCCCTAAGGACCCAAAGAACTTGTTATCAGGAAAGTGTACTGCTCACAAAATCCTATTTTTCTGAAAATCTAATAGTTTTACTGAGCCTTGCTCTTTTGGTCTACCTAAAGACCAGCTTCCTGCCTCATTGCTGACATGACACCAAAATGCAGCTGTGTCTGGATAACTTTTTTTAATTTTTAAAAGCACTGGAATACTGAGTATTTTCGGGAAATAGGAATGGTAATTAAATATGACTGGGAGCTGAAGGACAAGGTAAGGAATACATTTCACTCTACATCTTGTACTGAACCTGATTTGACCCTTTTCTATTCCCAACCGTGCAATCATGGAATGGTAAGGAGATCACCTCTGACCCCTTCCACAACTGCAATCTGTCCTAGCCTTGGGAAAATTGTCATGCCTGATTTTCCTCCTGTTGGAACAATTTTTAGGGCCTTCATCCCCTAACATGTAGATTAGAACAACACCTCCAGGAAACAGAACTGTTAACTTCAACGTTGCTCTCCATGGTCTCTCATGTTACTAGTCCCCATGGGAACCTTCTCCTCCCCTTTGTTGTGTCTCCCTTCCCCCTACCCTTCCCTCCAGTTCCCACACTCATTGAATAAGGAAGGTCAATCTGAATACATCTGTCCACATCTCTGGAATGTCGCAGAGGAGTAACAGCTGTTGACCTCTATTCCAAACATACTATCCTGTTTGTCCCAAAAGTAGCTTGGGTGAACTCCAGCTAATATATATAATCTCTGCTTTCTATGGGGAATGTAAGGCCAAAAGAATATACTCTGCAGGAGTACCTGCTTTCAAGTGCTGGTTCCTATTACTACTAGTACTACTAATAATAATTACTACTAAAGTTTATTACGAATCTTCTATGCATCAGATATAATAGAAAACTAAAAGCACCCCAAGTTTTATTAGCTTTTCTTTTAAGTCTTAGAAAAAGCAGTATTTTTCTTTCTCCTTAAGTGACTATCTTTCTGCAGCTTAATACACATACACACAGCCTTTACCTACCATAGGCACAGGTGATAAAATTGAAGATCTGTGTGCTATCTCCTACAAATACTGGAGGAGAAATATAGGAGGGAAAAATAAAAACTGAAGTTGAGATATTACACAATATCCAACAATACAGTGAAGAGCAAGGACAAAGAGATTAAGGCCTAAATCAAGTTCTAGACAAATCTATTATTTGTCTAAGAATGCACCCAGAAATATAAGGCCAGTAACATCACAGTACATCTGATGGCCTTTGTACATTGTCTTGAGAAAAATTCCAGACTAACTTTGTTCTCACAGAATGTAGCTCCATGATATTCCACGATGCTCAGATTTGGAATGGCAGCAACGTAGCTCGTTCTCCTCACTGGGGACTCAAAACCCAGACAAGAAACAATGGGACTCTCATCCTCTTCAGGAATCTAATCTAGCTGATTTCTCATGCTGTTGTTTATTGTGTGACATTACTTAGCTGCAGAAACATCTCCGGGCCATCATGATTTGGAGGATAAGCAAAACTGGCCAGATCAGCAATGGGCAAAAACAGGAATTTTCCTTGCAGGCAAAGTAAACACTACTAGCAAAAGCCTAAAAGTACATGACTTTCTTAGGGACCCACAAAGAGCTCAATGTTGCTGGAACAGAAAGGACACTAGAGACAGCAGGTGGTCAGGCCAGTTATGAAGGATCTTTATGCTATGCTAAGAGTTTGCTCTTTGTACTGATTTCAGTGACGAGGCCTCACAAATGGATCAGCACACAGGTCTGCATTGCTGTTACCGATGGAGGAAGTTTCAGAATATTAGATTCAGCATTTCAAATAGATTTGACCTCACATAGCAACTCCAAGTGATTGATGTCAGCTGCCCAAATCTCTGTGTCCAACAGGATTTCTGAAAGCTCATAGCAGTTCAGTGGGGGCATGGGAAGAGGAAGGGGATGCATAAGCAATGGTGCTCAGACCAGGATTATAATAAAACCATGACTCAGGTCAAATTGCAAACCGCTCCTTCCCACCTGTCCCTTAAATCTTGACATTTTTCCATTGTTGGGGAGCTGGAGAAAGCTAATAAATTACTGCCTTCCACTTGGTAATTCAGTTCTAATCAAGTAAGAGAAAGAAAGAAAACCAATTGAGTCAGGTTGATGAGCCTGGAAATAGCACTGAAAGTACCAGAGAATGTGGCTGTGACCTGTAGCTACAGAATAAGCACCCCAGAATTCAACAGATTTGCCCACCGCCACTAGCATTTCTAGGAAACCACATACCCAGGCTCTGGTTAAGTTGCCACTATGATACCACTGGGGCCCAGAGCACAACATGGGGTTCCTGGCCTCTGCTGAATAGTGGGTCCTAAAGGTAGGAGAAGGAGGCAGCAGACCCAGGTGGACATGAAGTTAGGAGAGGGATTGTTTAATGTTAAAGAGATGTAAGTACATCTTCATGCTCAGAAAAGAACACATCATAGAAACACTGAAAACATAAGAAATAGAGGAAAATCTGAAGGGAAAAAACCAAGGAGGTGAGAGGAAGTAGCCCTTGGAGCTCAGACTAATCTTTTCACGTTCATTAAAAGAAAGTAACATGCCTAGGAAAACAGAAGCCATTGGCGGTTACAGATGAATGAATGTGGATCGGGGACTTTCCAATTCACTCATTGTCTCATTAATGTCCTGAATAGGAACTTTTATATTATTAGTACATTTTGTATCCAATGAGAAAGCCTAGTAGGTAGCAGAAAAAGGACTCTGAGGTTGTGATCTTGAGGAAGCTGATGAATTCTTTGACTTTTTTCTCTTTAAACCACAGCTTCAGAATAAACTTCCACTAGACTACATGAGTCAACAGGAGAAGCACTATCAGACACCATCCTTCCATTTGTGTGATGGAGAGTAGGGTAAGTGAATGATCTCTTAAGCTTTAAGTTCAATTTCTAGAACCTCTTCTTCCCTCTCCTCTCTCTTCCTCCAAGATGCAGAAATAGAAGCATTTTAAATTCAGCAGAGAGTAAAGACTGATTATCTCCGGGTGCCACCTCAGACTTCTCAGGGCTGATTATTAGTGCTAGCTTGTGCTGATTAATTCAGACTTCCTAGAATTAGCATCCATAAGGTGTCTGAGCAGTGGGAAGTGGCAAACTGGCTAATAATTTTCACTGTGCTTGCAGATGTCCTCTCTGAGGTCTCTGAGGCTATAGCCCAAGGGAATAGGAAGAGCTTGGGCTGGCTGACTGGACTTTTTCCAGGTCCTGGAGGTCAGAGTTTTGAGAAAATGATGTCTGTTCTTTTCTCAGATCTCTATTTAGGAAACATTTGTGGAAATGCACAATTTGTACCCAGGATTGTGGGCACATTCTCTCAGTTCTATCTAGTCTCTTTACATCTGCCACTCTCTATATCTTGGAAATTTAGTCTCTGAACTGGCTTACAAGCTAGACAAAAAATGTGTATGTTTTTTCTATAAAAGCAAAGACCAGCAAGAACTTCTTGCCTCTTCCTTTTTTCTACTCAGTCAGAATGCAAAAATGTCTTATACAACAATGAATACGAAAATGGGGATTTTTGTCCCCAACATCTTATTACACCCAAGACTGTGTTCAGTAAGTCTCATAGTTCTTAACCATTTTTGTGTCAGGGGACCCTTGACTGGTCTGGAAGCCTAAAGACCCCTTCTCTCAATGATTATTTGAAATACATAAAATAAAATACATAGGAATGTTAAAAAAAAAAACTAAAGTATTGAAATGCAGTTTTAAATGTTTTTTAAAAAATAAATGTTCATGACATAGTAGTAATAAATATGTTTTATTAACATATTAAATATCTAGCTATGGCATGATAAAAATTATAATTTTGAAATACTGGAAAGCACAAGGAATATTTTGAGACACTTGCAACAATATAAGGTGATGATAAGACAATACCTGATTTCTGGCCAAGCATGGAGGTGCACTGCTGTAATTTCATCTACTTGGAAGGTAGAGATAGGAGGTTGTGGTTCAAGGCCGGCCTGGGCAAGTTAGCAAGACCAGAAAGGGGAGGTAGGGTGATCATGGTCTGAGGTCAGCAGGTACAAAAGCACGAGACCATATCTGAAAAACAAAAAAGCAAAAGGACTCAGGGCAGGCTCAGCAAGCAGAAGGTCCTGAGTTCAATCCCTAACACCACGAAAAAAACCAGAAAATATGACTTCTACTAATTATAAAGTCACAAATACTGATAAAATTACTGTGGTTTGTTGCTTAAATATGTCATGGTAATGATGAATTTCAGTTAGAGAGGACAATGATAATGAAGACATGTTTTTTCTCAACCAAGTTTTTGTAGGGCCCCTAGTTAAGAACCCTGGGCAAATCAGTACATCTGGCTCCCATCAGCATCATATGGATGATAAACAAAACCCACATGACCCCAAACACTACATGTCCTACAGTCAGTGCTTGAATCTGACAGCATCTTAATGACATCCAGAAGAGAGGACACTTCCCAGATGGTTTAGAAACTGAAAGATCAAGGAACAGAAAGTGCAAATACCATCGTAAACCTCACTATAAGTATTCTCTTTAGCTTCAAGTTCCAAATACCAGCTGGATGGGGATGACCACCCCTAACCATGGTTTTCTCCTTTCCTCCTGGTGCTTAGGTCAGGATCATAAACTCCACAGATTCGTCTGTACATTGCTTGGTTTTTTCTTGCATTTACATAAAGTCCAACTTTCCATTCTGCTCACTAGTACTCAGCAAGCTGAAACATACCAGCTGAGATGGTGGCACACAGCAGGACAGATCCACTCAAGCTCACGGATAGTAAAATAAAGCCTCCTGAGTGCTCTGCAAACCTCAACCTACACCTCCACATATTGTGTGTCCTGACCATAGATGAAATGCTTGAAGGACTTCCAGCCGTTGGGGTACACTCTTCCCTCACTCTATGGCAGACCCATGAGTATTTTGTTTTGCTTCACTGGTCCTCTGAAACATCAATTCCTTTGTCTCAGGTCCTTAAGCTGACTTCTTTCCTCTATGGAAAATGTTCTTCTCTTTCATTCTTCCCAAGGTACGTTGCTTCTCCTCACAGTCATTTTCAAGAACTCTATGAACTTCCATTTATACCTACCTACCTCAGTATCCAGTTTATTTTTCATAAATACCCACAATTTGTAATTATTTTATGTATTTGTTTGTCATTTTATCTGTCTTCTCTTTCATAGGCAAAACGTCTTAAGGTCAGAGACCACGTCTGTCTTGTTCACCTCTGCACTCCAGGACCAATATATGCCTGGCACATAGCAGACACTCAATAAAAATTTAGTAAGTAGGTTAATCAGTAGTGAATATTCTCGATTATAATATGCAGGTCTATAATCTACACTTTCAAAGCTCCTGTACCAGAGTACTCATAGAAGGTAAACAGATTGAAGAGTATCAGATAGTGTATATTCAAAAGCATCCCTTACGGTATGGACCAGAAGTGATATCCCATCTGGCCTAGTTTGGTTGTCTGTCATCTGTTCACCTGACTTGCTGTGCCAGTATCTCACAACTGGTGTGGATAATGCTGTACCTACTTCTCTGATTTCAAGAAGGATGGTGGTAGAAAGCACAGAGTTGTTTAATCTCTGGAATTACAGATTTTGAACCCTCAGGAATGTTCTAATCCTGGCTGACTAGTTGCTCCTTCTAGCAATCTCATCTCAGTGTCATGGGACCAGGGAAGGTTACTTTGGGGCAGGAGTCTCTTCCTTGGAATTCACTTCCTTTGTAAGTCATTCACTCATTCAACAAATGATTAATGAGAATTTGACTCAGTCATAGGCCCATTAGACAAAGGGAAGTGGGACGGGAAGACAAAGGCAAATGAAGCATGCCCTCAAGTGGCTCAAGACAGACAAGTACAAGGTAAGTTTCTATTTGTATATTGATGGAAGCCCGGGGTGTTATGCTGACTCATATAAAAGTATCTCTCTAAAACATCTTGATACTATTTAAATGAACCAGTGTAGTAAGGTGCACCCATAGAAGAGTTAAGTGAATGTGGGTGTATACGTGTACAGTCACATTTGCAATCTCTCACAAGATCCTGAAAAGTATCAAACAGAAAAATGAATCCCCTTCAGAGAGCTTATGAACTGGACTTCACCATTCAACACAATTACTGTTGCTTTAAGGGAATGTCTGGGGCCACTGCACTGCCCAGCCCAGTAAGCACAATGGAACATTTTCTTAGGGATTACCTCACTCCAACTGACCCGCACAGGAAATAATTATTTTGGTAGTTGCCCGTAAACAGTGAAACACACTTGTTTGAAAAATAAGCTCTTTTTGACCCTGTAAGTCAGTGGCTTCATAAGCATAGCTGAACCTAGTTTCTATCCAAATTCAACAATCTTGTACGTAAATGGTGACTTATTCTTGGACTGTGGGTTCCCAGATCCAGGCCACACTTCAAAATTCTGCCAAAATGCCACCACAAACAGTGGTTTCCTTGTATTTCTGGCTAAAGAAGAATGCAGAATCAAAGAAAAACTATATTTCTTTCTTAAGATAGATTATGGAAATTCCACAGATGTCCTAGCAACAAATTCAAACACTGTAGTCATGTCTGAGAAATCACTCCTGCTCCTTCAGACATCAATCCTGGGATGGGCATGCCAGAGAAATACAGCAATGCCTAAAATGCACAAAATGACAGTTTGTGGTAGGAAGTTTTGAGTCTAAGTGAAAGTCTAGGTCTCCACTCCTTATCCTAGTGAGGCATAATATCACAGCCCTTTCTTTGTCTGCAGAGTCTCAAAAGGGAGCACACTCAGAGGAAGCACAGATAGTCCAAGGAACCCATCTCTGAGAGAAGTGCTACTTGTTGAAAACAGAAAACTTGGGATAAAGGCCTAACAGGACTGCTTGACAGAGACCCCAAAGGATAGAAGTTTAAATAACATAGATGGCCTTTTCTATCTCATCATACAGTCTGGAATTTGCAGTCTAGGACTGGTACGTCAGCTGGTGGGGTCAGGAGCTCAGCTGACTTCCATCACATAGCTCCACCATCGTTGGACCCATACCGGGCTACCCTTTCCTTTCAAGGAACAGCCCAGAAATGACATCACTTCTGCTTATATTCCATCAGCCAAAACTTAGTAATATAACTGACAGAGCTTCATGGCTATTCTTACCTACAGATTCAGCATTCTGTGATCACAGAAAAAATGAGAATCAATACTGGGGCCAGTCAAGAGTTTGCCATAGTTGTCAAGTTTCAGATTATTCCTTTGAATAATGAGTAAGTTATCAGAAGGCACAGGCTTTCTTCTTGCAAAGCTATTGTAGTGTTGATCCCTCCAACATTACTCCATTTATCAGACTACCTGGGCCAGCCTGATAAACTGGTATGCCTAAGGCATGAAAGGTCCTAAGAGCAGAGACAGTGCCTGTACACTGCTGTGTGATATTACCAGGCCAAAAGAGTAGGCAGAGCTATCCCTCCTCCTGGGAAACTACCCTAATGATAGTACTGCTTGGGTCTAAGAGTGTCACCTCTTATCCTATAGACAGGGTCTCTGCCTTGGTGGCCATAAGACCCAGAGGTTCTCCCAGGGTTGTGAGTATCACCTGCTCTCACTTTGTGTTTCTATGTCCCTAATAGGAGAATGACCTAATAATGGATCAGGGAGGCAAACTCCCACACAGTTTTTACTTTGGAAAGGAGGAAGGATTTCTCCAACCTTGAAAAAAGCAAACTAGCTCAAGAATGGAGCTACATGTCAACTTGAGAGTTGTCTGAGAATTTCTGAGGTCACTCCATGGAATAGGTTACATATGGAGGAAGCTTGGGAGTAATTGATTCAGCCCTCTTCTTGAGTGATTTTGGAATAAGATTCACTGACTTCTAAAGTTACAGAGAATTCCTGAATATGGACTTCCCTTAGATTTTCATTCATTAGGAGGAATGAACAAGTTGCTCTGTACTGAATGGATTAAAATCCCACCTGGTGTTTACACAAAGCTGCAGGATATATGGAACATCCTGGCATGAATAGGCCACAATTTGGCAGCAACAGACAACACCTGTTTACAGTGTCCAATCTGGACAAATACATTTATTGATACTTACTTCAATATCAAGTAACATAAAGACCAAATGTGTGGATATTCAATATTTCAAAGACATCAGTAAAGAAAATTTCAAAGAAATCAGTAAAGGGGGCCAAACTGAAATAATTTCTACGTAGAGAGATGAATCAGAGAAGTGAATTTGTTTTTGTATTATTAGCAGAAAGCATAGTCCATCACTACTAAATTATTACTGTCATAGCACAAAAGTATTTGCATTGAGAAATATTAATAATCAAAATCATCTTCACTTGGCACAGACCCAAAAACTATAGAAATGTTAAGAGTTAATCAATCTCACAGCTGATGTTCATTAATATATACTGTATATTTATCATGGCTGATATACAATATGGGTGTCATGTATACATAATATAGGACAATAGAATTTTAGCAATGATTTTAGTTATAAAACTGTCACAAATTCCAACTTAAGTCTGTAGTCAGAGGACATTAGCACATCCTCTTCCTGTTTCTGCCTTGTCCAAAAGCTGGAATAAAACTCTTGGAGATGGTCCAGGATGTCAGAAAGAAATTATTTTAAGTGTTATGCTTGGGAGGGACAGTGGGGAAGCATGAGCTGACCTCTATATCTGAATCCATGCATAGTAATAATAAAGTATGCCCTACAAAGACTCTGCAATGTCCATTTCTGGCTGAAGGTAAGGGAAATGACACAAAAGTTTAGTCACTCCTTCCTCTGATCCCTCAGCACATTGTGCAGCCCTCCGGTCTCACTTACCTCATTCACTACACTGCAATTATTGGTTCACAGGCCTGTCTCCAGCACTGGCTTATCACATGGGAAGGAGTTAAGAACACAAGCTCTAGAGCCAAAGTGCCTGAATTTGAACCCTAGCTCTGCCACTAACTAGATCCTCTGACTTTGAGCAAGTCTCTGAACCATGCCAAACCTCAGTTTCTTCATCTGTAAAATCAAATTAATAACAGTCTCTGTCATCTAGTGTCTGTGAATACATTTCATGATAAATGAAAAGCACATCTTGAGGCTGGGGATAGAACTCAGGGGTTTTTAGAGTGTTTGCCTAGCATATGCAAGGACCTAGGTTCAGTCCATAGAACCAGAAGGAAAGAGAAGGAAAAAGAAAAAAAAGGAAGGGAAGGGAAGGGAAGAGAGGAAGGAAGGATATATCCTGGGTCAGGCATGTTGGAGCACACCTGTAATCCCAGTCACTTGTCACTTCAAGGAAACCTTTGAGTGTATGCTATTTCTTGCCCACCAGGACCCTGATTGAAACGAGTGATTAAGAGTTACAGAAAATTCCTTTTGGAGATCCCACATTGGGCATCCATAGACTTATGCTATCAATAAACATTAACGTTGTGACTCTTGTTCTAATGACACCTTGCTAGGCAAAGTATAATTCTGATCATTTGACTTTCTGTGTTCTTTGACTAAAAAAATTGAAAGACCCTCATCAAGCTGTCCTATGTACAGGTACTTGTCTTTGTTCAATAACTCTTCTCAAATCAACAATAGTTAAGTGGAAAGTCAAAGAGAAGTGGAAGTGACAGAATTAACTCAGTTTATTTTTAGTTCTATGGAAAAATACACACATTTGAAGGGGTGACATTCTAAGATAAAGAGCTATAAGATCAATGTTCAAAGGTAAAGGATCTGAGGTTTACCAGACACAAGCTTCTGAGAACATGGCCTCTAACAAACTTGGGTGCAGACCCTGTCTTTGTTTTCTAACATCCTGTTCTGTTCCCACCTTCCCTTTCATATTTTAATGTATTTGGCTATTTATCTATGTTGACAAATGTAGGTATTTATTTTCTCAGAGCCTGAAATGTCAGGCAAGAATGAATTCTGGCTCAAAGGATAACATCAGTAAAGATTAGCCCATTGAGAAAATTCTAAAAATACAAGACCCAAATGATAATTACTTTTCTATAAAGAAAGTAAGAAAGCAACATTAGAATAAAAAAAAATCTCAGTCCAACATTCCAGTTTTTCACCATGCAAAGCTGCCATACGTCATAAACACTGACATTAAAAGCAAATCATAGCCAGGCACTGGTGGCTCACGCCTATAATCCTAGCTACTCAGGAGGTAGAGAGCAGGAGGATCGCGGTTCAAAGCCACCCAAGGCAAAAAGTGCGTGAGACCCTATCTCGAAAAACCCTTCACAAAAAATAGGGCTTGTGGAGTGGCTCAAGGTGAAGGCCCTAAGTTCATGCCCCAGTAGTCACCCCCCCCCAAAAAAAGAGCACATCATGTGCAGGGTGCCAGTGACTCATGCCTATAATCCTAGCTACTTGGGAGGCTGAAATCAGGAGGCTCACAGTCCGAGGCCAGTCTGGGCAAATAGTTCATGAGACCCCCATCGCCAAAATAACGAGAAGAAAATGGACTGGAGGCATGGCTCAAGCAGTACAGTGCCTGCTTTACAAGCCCAAAACCCTGAGCTCAAACCTCAGTCCCACCAAAAATAAATAAATAAACAAAAATAAAAACACACCTGCTTCTTCCTGCTGCTTGGCCTTTGCTCTTTCTATAACCCCAACCTGAAACATGGTACCCCTATCCTCTCCATCTATTCCAACCTGACTTTCCAGCCCTCAACATGCACATATAACCTCCATCCCTCCACAACACTCTTCCCAGTCAGGACAACACATATCTTTCTGTCCTCTGAGCACCTCCAGCACTTACTGACTTGTCACTTAGTGAGTTGCACAACATATAATCCTCTGGGAAAATCCAAGCCTGGCTAAACAAAACTCTACCTACTCAGTGCTTGTATTTGAATTTGTCTGAGAATAAGCACAGAACCATTTTGACTGTCCTCAATTTACTTTTTTGTTTGTTTTTGTTTGGGCAGTACTGAAGTTTGAACTCAAGGCCTCTCACTAGTTAGGCAGGTGCTTTACCACTTGAGCCAAGCCTCCAGCCCTTATTTGCTTTGAGTTCTTTTTCAGGTAGGGTCTCTTGTTTTGCCCAGGGCCAGCCTGGAACCATGATCCTCCTAATCATGCCCCCTGTGTAGGTGGAATCACAGATGTGTACCACCTTGCCCAAATTATTGACTGAAATGAAGTCTCACTAACTTTTTTGCTCAGGCTGGCCTCAAATTGTGATCCTCACAATTTTCACAAGTAGTTGGAATTACAGCAGCGCCCAGTTGACAGTTCTCAATTTAAACTGTGACTTCTCTTAGTGACTCTTTCAAAAGCATTAACTTGGTTTTTATAGAAACAACAGTCATCTTTTTATATTTGTAGGCTTACCTGCTATTTCATTAAATAACTAAGTGTGGTAATAAATGCAATTGGCATAAACAGATTAGATTAGAAAGCTAACTCTTGGTAAGCATGTAAGTCAACTGAAGAGAACAGAAGTACCAGCTATAATGAGTAGCCTACTAGCGTAGTGTCCCAAACACCTGGTCCTCAGCCAGCATGTATTATAGAGGACAACCTTTGGTTCATCTGGCAGCCAATTAAGTGAGGGTCAGCTGACAGAATGCCTGTCGTACATGTACACGTGACAACTAGAGTCTATAAATGAGCAAGACAGGATTTACCTCCTATTACTTCTTTGTTTCCAATGCAAATAGTCTGTTTAAGCTACACTTATTGAATTTAATTTTTTAAGGATATGGAGAAACCTATCGGTTTTCTCCATGCTCGTTCACCATCTATTAGCCATGCTACCATTTTGGCTTCTTCTTCTTCCCATAAGATATTTATAGCATAAATATCAAGTTCTTTAAGATTAAGTGACTCACCCAGACAGTGTTTCTCAATCATTTGTTTTCATTATGGCCATGCCAGTAAAGAAGCTTTTCAGATATGTTTTCCTAATTGCCCACTATGGAATTTTAATGCCTAGTTATCTTGTGTATCTGTTTATGCCCTGGACATGCATATATGCTTTGCATATTAAAAATTAAGATCACATAGACACACAGAACCAATTTTCACTGCTGTGGGAGCAATACTGCCTCTGTTGAAGATGCATGGTTTAAAGCATAGGAAGTACAGTCTACACACGTTCTTACCTGTGGCTGACAAAATGGGATATCCTTTTTGAGGAAGTGTCTGCTTTAGTGGTAAAGCGGTCATTACTTTTTTTTCTTTTTGGGGGGTGGAGTTGGGAGAGTTTATGGTGACACTGTGGTTTAAACTCAGGGCTTCATGCTTGCAAAGCAGATACTCTACCACTTGAGCCATGCCTCCAGTACATTTTCCTGTGATTATTTTTGAAGATGGGGTCTTGTGTACTCTTTGCCCTGGCTAGCCTTGAACCTTGATCCTCCCAATCTCAGCCTCCCAAGTAAATAGGATTAAAGGTGTGAACCACTGGTGCTCAGCACTACTTCTATTTTTTCATTTCTTTTGTTCTGCCTTACTTAACTTGCTTTCTTTGTTCGTTTGTTCAATTGAGCTATTTTTATTAAAATGGTAAGCAATTCTTTAACACCAGACTAGGACTGAAGAGAACATTTTGTTTCATTTTTAAAAAGTATAATATTAAACAACCATAGCAAATAAACTTTTCCTTTTCAGATTATTAGCAGTTTCTTTGATCTGAGAAATAAAAATATCTGTGAACAGTATTACCTAGAGTTGCCATACCACTTCACACGACCGCTCACCTCCATCCTGGTTTAATGTCACAGCATATGTGTTATTAATATTAGCAGTACAGTTCAGATAGTCACATTATAGAACTCAGGTAGAAAGGAAAGAAAGAAAAAAAAAAGAGAGAACAAGCTGGGAAAAAAAATAATACCGGGGGTGGCTTCTGCTTTATATCTAGACATTCCAAAGGGAATTATGAAACATCAATTTAATAACAGCATATTGTCCTACTATTTTAAGGAAGTTAGTTTACTCTTCCAATGTTCACATCTACTACTGAAAATTCAGGTCATTTTCTTAGATCTGGAGCCAGAAAAATATATATATGCTATTCTGTGTATAATTATTTCCTTAGCTTCTGAAAGTAATCTTCCTGACATTTAGAGAACAGTAAAAATTACTGTTGCTTTTATTTTCTTCCTCTGCATCTGTCTGTCCTTTCATAGTCTTAATGATTGTAGATACTGGTAATTTTTAGAACTTCAAAATGTCTGTGCAAAATTGGATTTGACTCACTAGGTAATGTGAACTAAAATAGTTGTTTCAATGTTTTTTACCTACATTGTTTCTTTTGTTAGAACTGAAAATTATATACATACAAACTAATTTGTACAATATGTCTTCCTCCATCAGTCTACACTCCACAAGAACCAGTGTCTTGTCTAATTTGCTCACCACTTGCATCCATGACAAACACAGGAACTGTACATGTTAGCTGCTCAATACATTTGTGTTGAACCATTGAATATATTGGACAGGAAAAAGGATATTTTGACCTAATATTTTTCTCAATGCAAAATGATGCTGTGGAAACATCTGTTTCTTTATCTCATCTGATTCCTTTCCTTATCTATCCTATGCTGTGCTAAACAGAGACTATTAAGACATAGTCCTGGCCATAAGTGACCCACAAACTATAAGGGGAAACAAATATAAACCAGTAAATTACCATACCATGAGATATGAGAAATAATATCTATGCAAGGGGAAAAGACAGAGGTAGCAATCCAGCTGTGTCTTATTCAAGTCAGAATTGTATCCTGGCGGGCAACCATCTAAGGGTAGAAAAAAATAAATGATTCAGAACTGAACTTTGTTTTGTTTTGCAACAGGATCATTGAAAATGAAGCCAAACTAAATTGAGAACTTTATCCATCTAACCCCATTAAGATCTTGGTTTAAGTATCAAGAAATCTCCTCTGATCCCTTTACACACACACACACACACACACACACGTACACACACTCACTCACTCACTAGGTTAGGTAGCTTGCTGTACCCTTACACTGAACTAGAAAGGTCCATGAGACCAAAGAACATCTGGTCTACTGAATATTATATCTCCAGAGCCTGGAATTATTTCTGACATATGGTGGGTGCTTAGTAAACATTTGATGAATAAAATCTCCCTTGCACTGTATTTATTTTTCTCTTTTCAAACCAATTTGTCTTATCCTTCCATTCAATAAATAGAAAAAGTATTTCCCCTCCCCAAATAATGTTATTTGCCTTTTCTTTCAAGGTGATTATTTTCCAGACATCGTGAGTTAATAACTGGAGGTGAACTGCATTTTACTCATCTGTACCCTGGGAGGAATTGGACCTGAAGAGTTATAAGTTGCTGCTTCCTCCATCCTGCCAGGTAGACAGAACTGGTTCTATTCATAGGCTTCCAGAATTGTTTCCCCACAGGGTTTCTCCACAGCTCATATGCACACAATATCCAGACGATTTGGGCTAAAAGAAGACTTTCTTTTGGAGAGTAGTTAAAGATTAATGTCTTTAAGCCACTGGAAAAGGTCAGCATTCACTTTCTGTGTCCAAGATTAATTCTTGCCTTCTCTTTCTCTAAAGGAAGGAATAGAAAGAGGAGAACACGATCCTGGTTTAAGGCTTAGAGTTACCCAAATATTTAAAAATAGAGCTTTAGGAAGGACCCTGAAAGAGCCACTAGTCCTAAGGTACCAAGTACTGAGGCCAATGGATCTGGTGTTTTGTCCTTCCTCAAGCCATCTGGCAGCCAGAAAGTGATATTTTAAGTCTTGGCAAGGCATGTGACAACCTCAAAAACTACACCCTTTGAATTTTTGCCGCCTCTGCCAACCTGGGGCAAATCTGACCCGGGGCAAGAATAAGGGCTGTGCTGCAGCCATGCCAGCACCACTGAAATGCTGTTGACTTTTTTAAAAACACACATGATTGGGATAAGTTCCTTATTCTTTTACTTACTAAATGTTCTGCTGAAACTGGAAAAGTCAGTCAAACTTGGATGTTTCCAACTGCCCAGATGTGTCCTAAATACAGCCTAGATGTCAGGAAGAAGCTTGATTCAAATATGGGATATTTTTTCACTGTAGAAATAGCTTTTCTGAATTATACAGTCTTTCACATGACCCTTGGAGGAAACAGGAAAAATATACTTACCAAGAAGAGATAATATTGGTTCCCATAAATATTGACTAAAAAGTAGACATAGAATTAAAGAAAAAAGTTTCAAAGTTTACCTAATAGTATCCTTTTCAAACACACTTTTAAAATGACTACTAAAGAAAATATAGGGATATTGGGTATAGATTTTCTGTTTTAGTTGCAACACATAAAATATACCAATTGTAGCAACTAATATAACTGAAAGCTCCTGAAATTTCCTGTTGGTTCCAACTAGAACTAAAGATTACTTTTAGTTTCCTTAAGATAAAGTAGCTCAGAATTTTGAAAAGTGAATAGCATTTCAAAGGAGGTACCATACCCACTGCACAGTCCTCGTTCCTTGTCCCAAGTCAGACTTGCCCATGTTGGCAGAGGACGCTGACCTTCAAAAGTTTTTTAGCTGTCAAGTTAACTCAAATTTAAGGTAATAATCACTCAAATTTAAGACCTTATTAGGTCCTAGGTTGGCAGCTATTGGTAGACTGCTAGGTTCTAGTACCAATTCTGCCACTTTCTATTCACTTGAAAAGCAGAACAAAATCCTCACTACAAAACAAGAAGGCTTATGTTAGTGAATTAGTTTGATGTAGCCATTCCACAATGTATAATACATTTATCATTTGTACACCAAAAAATATATAATTTTTATTTGCAAATAAAACTAAATAAAAATAGACAAAGGAGCTGGGGATGTGGCTCAATGGTAGAGTGCCTGCCTAGCAAGCATGTGGCCCTGAGTTCAAAACCCAATACTACTAAAAATAGACCAAGGAATATCTCTGAGATTCCTCTTCTATCAGTGTCCCATCTGCAGTCCCCATAACTATTTTGGAGACAAATCACAGAAGCACTAGGCCAATGATCTACCTAGATACACCATGTAGCAATTTTTCTCCTGGAATTTTGTAACTTTCTCTGGAACTTTGTGAGCCTAGAAAAATTTGCTACTTTGTATTTTATGTTTTTGTTGCTTGGTGTTGATAGGTTGTTTGTTTCTGCTTTTTGTTTTTGCCAGGATGAGTGTTAAATGGAAGACAGGAAATACTGAAAATATATCAGTTAATGTCTCAACTATGTCAGACCACACAAATGATATGTGCATATGGATTCGCAATGGACTATTTTATAGCAATAGAAATGTACAAACTACTGCTGTACCCCACAGCATGGATGAACCTCATAAAAATAATGTTGAAAGAAGTCAGACATAAGAGTTCATATGAGGTTCAAATTGGGGAAAACTTACTAAT
Organism: Castor canadensis; assembly: GCF_047511655.1. NCBI lineage: Eukaryota > Metazoa > Chordata > Mammalia > Rodentia > Castoridae > Castor > Castor canadensis. The sequence continues at coordinate 153,432,916 of NC_133389.1, read as the reverse complement.
AATGATAGCTAATTAGTACTTTTGAGAGGGTTAGTAGCTGATAAGTGGGGTTTCTAGGGTACTAGTAATATTCTATTTCTTGATCAAGATGGATGTAACATGGGTTTTATCCCCTTTTTGAAATGTTTCAAATTGTATAGTTATGATTCATTCACTTCTCTATATGTATATGTGAAATCAATTTTATTTAAATAATAATGACTAATTGTGAGGATTAAAAGCAAGGTGGAACTAAAATCCTAGATAGCAATAAATAACATGTAATATGGGGTGGGTTATCAAAATTCAAGTATTCTATAGTGCTAACATTGCTCTGAGGGAGTATACGAACATTTTTTAATGTTAGACTTTGTTAAGTAGGCATGCTAAAATTTCAAAAGTAACTGGTAAATAATGAAAAAAGCATAGAAAATTTTTACACAAAGAGGAGAAATGTTTCTTTTTTTACTATTTTTATTAGCATACCTTAACAGTATAAGGGGGGTTTGTTGCAATAATTCCATAGATGCATACAGTGTACTTTGAGGAGTACAAAAGAAGGATAAAAGGTCAAGAAACTAAACAAAATGGTGAGAGAGTGGTCAGAGGGATAGATTTCAAGTCTAGCTTTCAAGTCTAGATTGGCTGAGGACATGGTACTGGGGGAGCAAGGGGTGTGGGCATTTCCTAGGTGTAAGTGGTCCAGGTTCTAGGCAAATTGAACAAAGAATTGGACAAAACACACAGAAGTAGCAAGCAAAGCATAGATGTATTGAAAGTGAAAGACATTCCCACCTGAGCAAAGAAGGTCAGGTGCAGATTCACCTGTTCATGCCTTCCGCACATCTCCAAAGGGAGATGAAAGGGATCTCAAGAGGGGCACTTCTCTTAAGAGTGACAGTTTTGATTGATTGACAAAAGGATGTTAAATAACTTATTTTTGGCTGTACATGCTCCTTCCCATAATGCATTCTGTTATGATTACAGGCATGAGATGCTGTCCATAAGTATGAAGCTTTTAGTGGGCAGGAGAGGGGTGCAGCATGGGAGTCTCAAAAGAAAGATCACCTCAGGGCTGGTTTCTCAGCCCTCAGCACCTGCACTAGTTCCAGTACATTTCCCGCTATGCAAACATCCTCCCTTATCATGATACAGTAGCCATCTAGTTGACCACAAAAAAAGGGGCTTCCAAGAATATTCTCACCCAAATGCTTCCTGAAGGGGGCATGCCCTAGGCGGGACTTTTATATTTTATCTGGTCAGTCTCTACCCCCTCCTGATCAACCTGTACTTCCCTATTCTCCTGCCTCAATTTGGGTCTCATCAAATTTAAAATTAAATCTAAATAGACCATTACTTCTTTGTTTCATCTTGTCCAACTCCCTTACTATAAATAACTTATAGGGTTCTGCAAGGCATAAGTAATTCACAGCTCACAGCAGTGTCCTCCAGAGTTGAAGTGTGTCTTAGAAAGTTAGCAATGTTTAAACTAGTCAACCTTGAATTCCACTTTAGAATTGTGCAGGTGAGGCCAACAGTAAAACCAGACATCCAGTCTGCAACTAAAATCTCATTGGCTCTTAGGTCAATGAGGGCACAGAAATATAAAATACACCTAAATGACCTTTGACATTTTATGAACCAAGATGTAACACACATTTACTTTGGTAAAGTTCATTTCTGTTTTCTGCATTATATACCACTGATGTGAGGAAAAACAACCATTGCAATGTTTGCAAGGTACATTAAGTGGAAACTTAATTCTAGGTTCAGTACAGTAAGCACATGGCTATTAACTTCTTTTTTTTTTTTTTTTTTTTTTTTTTTTTTTTTTGAATGTTTATGCCCACCCCCATTCGTATGTTTTATTTTATTTTATTTTATTTTTTTTTCATTTTTCTTTTATTATTCATATGTGCATACAAGGCTTGGTACTTCTTAAGGGGGGTATTTATCAGCTTTCTGTTGCTATGACAAAATACCTGACACAATCACTTACAGGAGAAAGGTCATTCTGGCTCACAGTTTCAGAGGTTTTGGTCCATGGTCATATGGCAGTGTTGTTTATGGGCCCACGGTGAGGCACAACATCATGGCAAGGAGCACATGGTAAAGCACAGGCTGCTCACCTCATTGTAGCTTGGAAGCAGACAGAAAAAGAGGCTTGAGGACAAGATATAACCCCCAAAAGCCCACTCCCTTCAACTAGATCCCACCTCCTAAATTTCTATCATCTCCCATCAGTCCATCAAATGATGGACCCATTAGTGGGTTAATTCACTGATGAAGTCAGAGTCCTCGTGATCCAATCCCTTCTCAAAAGCCCATCAGCTAGCAACCAAACCTTTAACACAGATCTTTGGGGGACACTTTAGACCCAATGAGCTTCGATCTACTGAAATCTTTTCAATATTTAAAGTCTCAGTGCATATGGCATGTCCTCCTGAAGCCTTCTCAAACAAAATGGACCACTGTTTCTCTGCATTTCCTTTTCACATTAGTAGTATGGTTAATGTATCAGTTACTCTCTTCTGCTCATAA